>NC_047107.1:12406275-12540808 GCF_902500255.1 Thalassophryne amazonica | reverse complement strand
TTGGACAATGATGCCTGAAAATAGTTCCCTGTCATGGCTGAAGAAATGTACTGTTTTAAAAGAAGTCCCTCTGTGTTTTCAGCCTGTTGTTCCACAACAAGAAAATCAATCAATCAATCAATTTTTTTTATATAGCGCCAAATCACAACAAACAGTTGCCCCAAGGCGCTTTATATTGTAAGGCAAGGCCATACAATAATTATGTAAAACCCCAACGGTCAAAACGACCCCCTGTGAGCAAGCACTTGGCTACAGTGGGAAGGAAAAACTCCCTTTTAACAGGAAGAAACCCCCAGCAGAACCAGGCTCAGGGAGGGGCAGTCTTCTGCTGGGACTGGTTGGGGCTGAGGGAGAGAACCAGGAAAAAGACATGCTGTGGAGGGGAGCAGAGATCGAATCACTAATGATTAAATGCAGAGTGGTGCATACAGAGCAAAAAGAGAAAGAAACAGTGCATCATGGGAACCCCCCAGCAGTCTACGTCTATAGCAGCATAACTAAGGGATGGTTCAGGCTCACCTGATCCAGCCCTAACTATAAGCTTTAGCAAAAAGGAAAGTTTTAAGCCTAATCTTAAAAGTAGAGCGGGTGTCTGTCTCCCTGATCTGAATTGGGAGCTGGTTCCACAGGAGAGGAGCCTGAAAGCTGAAGGCTCTGCCTCCCATTCTACTCTTACAAACCCTAGGAACTACAAGTAAGCCTGCAGTCTGAGAGCGAAGCGCTCTATTGGGGTGATATGGTACTACGAGGTCCCTAAGATAAGATGGGACCTGATTATTCAAAACCTTATAAGTAAGAAGAAGAATTTTAAATTCTATTCTAGAATTAACAGGAAGCCAATGAAGAGAGGCCAATATGGGTGAGATATGCTCTCTCCTTCCAGTCCCCGTCAGTACTCTAGCTGCAGCATTTTGAATTAACTGAAGGCTTTTTAGGGAACTTTTAGGACAACCTGATAATAATGAATTACAATAGTCCAGCCTAGAGGAAATAAATGCATGAATTAGTTTTTCAGCATCACTCTGAGACAAGACCTTTCTAATTTTAGAGATATTTAGAGTAATGCAAAAAAGCAGTCCTACATATTTGTTTAATATGCGCTTTGAATGACATATCCTGATCAAAAATGACTCCAAGATTTCTCACAGTATTACTAGAGGTCAGGGTAATGCCATCCAGAGTAAGGATCTGGTTAGACACCATGTTTCTAAGATTTGTGGGGCCAAGTACAATAACTTCAGTTTTATCTGAGTTTAAAAGCAGGAAATTAGAGGTCATCCATGTCTTTATGTCTGTAAGACAATCCTGCAGTTTAGCTAATTGGTGTGTGTCCTCTGGCTTCATGGATAGATAAAGCTGGGTATCATCTGCGTAACAATGAAAATTTAAGCAATACCGTCTAATAATACTGCCTAAGGGAAGCATATATAAAGTGAATAAAATTGGTCCTAGCACAGAACCTTGTGGAACTCCATAATTAACTTTAGTCTGTGAAGAAGATTCCCCATTTACATGAACAAATTGTAATCTATTAGACAAATATGATTCAAACCACCGCAGCACAGTGCCTTTAATACCTATGGCATGCTCTAATCTCTGTAATAAAATTTTATGGTCAACAGTATCAAAAGCAGCACTGAGGTCTAACAGAACAAGCACAGAGATGAGTCCACTGTCCGAGGCCATAAGAAGATCATTTGTAACCTTCACTAATGCTGTTTCTGTACTATGATGAATTCTAAAACCTGACTGAAACTCTTCAAATAGACCATTCCTCTGCAGATGATCAGTTAGCTGTTTTACAACTACCCTTTCAAGAATTTTTGAGAGAAAAGGAAGGTTGGAGATTGGCCTATAATTAGCTAAGATAGCTGGGTCAAGTGATGGCTTTTTAAGTAATGGTTTAATTACTGCCACCTTAAAAGCCTGTGGTACATAGCCAACTAACAAAGATAGATTGATCATATTTAAGATCGAACCATTAAATAATGGTAGGGCTTCCTTGAGCAGCCTGGTAGGAATGGGGTCTAATAAACATGTTGATGGTTTGGATGAAGTAACTAATGAAAATAACTCAGACAGAACAATCGGAGAGAAAGAGTCTAACCAAATACCGGCATCACTGAAAGCAGCCAAAGATAACGATACGTCTTTGGGTTGGTTATGAGTAATTTTTTCTCTAATAGTTAAAATTTTGTTAGCAAAGAAAGTCATGAAGTCATTACTAGTTAAAGTTAATGGAATACTCAGCTCAATAGAGCTCTGACTCTTTGTCAGCCTGGCTACAGTGCTGAAAAGAAACCTGGGGTTGTTCTTATTTTCTTCAATTAGTGATGAGTAGAAAGATGTCCTAGCTTTACGGAGGGCTTTTTTATAGAGCAACAGATTCTTTTTCCAGGCTAAGTGAAGATCTTCTAAATTAGTGAGACGCCATTTCCTCTCCAACTTACGGGTTATCTGCTTTAAGCTACGAGTTTGTGAGTTATACCACGGAGTCAGACACTTCTGATTTAAAGCTCTCTTTTTCAGAGGAGCTACAGCATCCAAAGTTGTCTTCAATGAGGATGTAAAACTATTGACGAGATACTCTATCTCCCTTACAGAGTTTAGGTAGCTACTCTGCACTGTGTTGTTATATGGCATTAGAGAACATAAAGAAGGAATCATATCCTTAAACCTAGTTACAGCGCTTTCTGAAAGACTTCTAGTGTAATGAAACTTATTCCCTACTGCTGGGTAGTCCATCAGAGTAAATGTAAATGTTATTAAGAAATGATCAGACAGAAGGGAGTTTTCAGGGAATACTGTTAAGTCTTCTATTTCCATACCATAAGTCAGAACAAGATCTAAGATATGATTAAAGTGGTGGGTGGACTCATTTACTTTTTGAGCAAAGCCAATAGAGTCTAATAATAGATTAAATGCAGTGTTGAGGCTGTCATTCTCAGCATCTGTGTGGATGTTAAAATCGCCCACTATAATTATCTTATCTGAGCTAAGCACTAAGTCAGACAAAAGGTCTGAAAATTCACAGAGAAACTCACAGTAACGACCAGGTGGACGATAGATAATAACAAATAAAACTGGTTTTTGGGACTTCCAATTTGGATGGACAAGACTAAGAGACAAGCTTTCAAATGAATTACAGCTCTGTCTGGGTTTTTGATTAATTAATAAGCTGGAATGGAAGATTGCTGCTAATCCTCCGTCCCGGCCCGTGCTACGAGCATTCTGACAGTGTGACTCGGGGGTGTTGACTCATTTAAACTAACAAATTCATCCTGCTGTAACCAGGTTTCTGTTAGGCAGAATAAATCAATATGTTGATCAATTATTATATCATTTACCAACAGGGACTTAGAAGAGAGAGACCTAATGTTTAATAGACCACATTTAACTGTTTTAGTCTGTGGTGCAGTTGAAGGTGCTATATTATTTTTTCTTTTTGAATTTTTATGCTTAAATAGATTTTTGCTGGTTATTGGTAGTCTGGGAGCAGGCACCGTCTCTACGGGGATGGGGTAATGAGGGGATGGCAGGGGGAGAGAAGCTGCAGAGAGGTGTGTAAGACTACAACTCTGCAAAATGAACTTATTTTAAAAGTTGAAAGAGTCACAGCACCTCAGTCATTCACGTCATGTCAGCATTTATCACAGCCATCAGTCATCTGTTCCCACAATGAAAATAAATCCCATGATCAACAAGACAAAAATAAAATAAAAATAAAAAAAAAATGTTAAATTACTCTGTTTGTGGTCTGTGGAAGAAGTGAAAGAGCTGCAGAATATATGCTTCCTAATGTATTGTAAACACATTACCCATATCCTCACATCACAGTTCCGATTTGAATACAGAACCTCTAGTGGTGATTTATGTTTAGGGAATTTGTTTAGCATGGTAATTATTAAAAGAAAATGTGACTATTGAAAATAAATGTAAAATTTGTTTTATCTAACACTTAGAATGACAATATTATACCAAAAACATTAAAAGAGGTCCCTTTCAAGTTATTAAACATCACAAGACTTATTTCAAAGTGGCTTGTTGTGTTCCTAAAATAACTATTATGAAAAATGTACAATGTTAAATATGTTATGAATGTTAAATTAATTGTTTAGCAGGCTGACATCGTTAAATAGATGGCTGGCACAATTTTGTAGACAGCAAGGCTTTAGTTTTATTGATAACTGGCCTTCGTTCTGGGGCTGCCGTGGCTTTCAGATGCTGCACGGCCAGTGGTGGGCACAGTTCCGATAATCCGATAACCGATAATTATCGAAGATAATGTTTTCATTATCAGATTATCTTTTTAGATAACTTTAAAAACCATTATCAGACTAATTATCTTGTGATAAATTTTTGTCCGATAATTTTTAGATCGATAACATGGTAAATAAAGCTGAACAGCTACAAACATTTATAAAATTTAAAATCAGTTGAGTAGCTACCTGTTAAATGTTTTGTAGCAGATGTGTAGTTCTATGCTCTGCACACACGTACGCATGTGAAATATCACCCAAGTCATCCAGAGGCATACATTTTTAACGTATGGTTCAAATTTTAACCAAACTAATTTCAGACAAGTTTTTTTTTTTTTTTTGTATTAACGTCACGTCTGAAGTTTTATAAAGTGAAAATATCAGATATATGTTTTAGTTTTAAAGTAATGCACTAATTTTTAAGGTTTTAGTGTAGACATGCTGTGTCCAGGTGCATTATGGGTATGATAGCAGGCCTGGATCCATGCCGGTTTGGACCGATGCAGTTGCATTAGTCAAAGAAAGCGGTAACACAGCTTTTCAGTGGTTTTCATGTCAACCTATCGTCCATAAATTATATGGATTTTTCCGAGTTTCAGAGTCATACGGACATACAAATAAAGTCAGATATTCAGGGTTTGGTCTGCAGCGGCTCTGTAATCAACTGTTTCTGCAGCGTGACTCCACTTTGAAGCCGTGAACCATTGAAGCAAGGCTTCGATCCACTAGCTCATTGGTTCTTTGATTCGCTGCTCTTCAGAAATGGCAAGTCCACTTCTTAACCCCTCTCAAAGCCATTAAAATACCGTGAGTCACTTTTGTGTGGATTAAAGTCACTAACTGCGACTCTTGTCTTGTTGCAGTCAAGAAACAAGACTCGTCCTCCGTTCCATTGTCACAGCTCCAAACGCGGCTCTCTCCTGAGACAGAGTCCAGTTGGAAGTAACAACTTCAAAATGAATTGCCGCTTTAAATAAAATGACACCTCTTTCCAAATGTTGCAATACAGACAAGAAACTACAATTGACTAAAACGTTTTTTTCCTCCCAAAAATAAAATGTGCTGTATTTCTTTACAAATTACATCCTGAAGTGAAGCACAGCACAGCTGTAAGAGCTCAACTCAGACATATGGAAAGATATTTATGCCAATAATGTTTGAAAGGAAATGCTTTTGACAAAAACTACAGATTTTGTTTATTGCTATTTATGTCCAGAGATCAAGGATCCACCATGTAGAGTTTATTATGTCCAAAGTTTAAGGATCCAGTGACCAATTTCATATTTATTTACTTTAAGACTCAATAAAATGTTCAATTTTAATTCAATTTCAATTTAATCAGCTTATAAAGTGCCAAATCACAACAAAATCAAATATACTAAAACAAATACATCACAATTGTACACACATTACAATTGTGATATGGGTACAATTGTGATGTATTTGTTTTAGTATATTTAGTAATGGACATGATGAATATTGTTACCTGCTGAACTGTTTCTAATTTTGATTGGTACCAATGGAAAATGTCTTCTGTGAACTGTCTGTATCTCGATATATTATTATTAAGAATATATGCAGTCATACCTTTATTGATTTTATCAATTGAAAAAAAAATCATATATAGATTCAGGTATAATTGAAAGATTTTGGTTAATAAATTGGATCCTGTTTACAGTGAATTTTTGTTAAACTGTTGTTTTTTAGGACATCATATTTATACAAATATGAAGTGTTCACTATGGTCCATGAAGTATAATAAATATATTAAAAGAAGTGTGACAGTGTGCAATATGGTGTGCATATTGCAGATCAGAATTTTGGCTCTCTGTTGGAACTGTTTACACAGAGACTGCTACCTGCTGCTTTGGACTTTGAACTAACAGTCTTTTTCAAGACTTTTTTACTTTTTTTTTTACTTTTTCACCGTGCTCCAACGCCTAAAGAAGACCTCTAACGGTCGAAACGTCGCGACGGAGCACTTTCATCAGCTAACTTTCATTAGCGTTAGCAAGCTAACTAGCTTGCTAACGCTTTCGTTTTTATTTTATTTTTTAGCACTGTTGTCGTGCGTTACCTGTGCTGCTCCACAGCGTGTCTGGTGGATTTTTATTTTATTTTAGCACCGTTGTCGTGCGTTACCTGTGCTGTTCCATGGCCTGTCTGGTGGATTTTTATTTTATTTTTTAGCACTATTGCCGTGCGTTACCTGTGCTGCTCCACAGCGTGTCTGGTGGATTTTTATTTTATTTTATTTTTTTCTTTAGCACCGTTGTTGTGCGTTACCTGTGCTGTTCCATGGTCTGTCTGGTGGATTTTATTTTGTTTTTTAGCACTGTTGCCGTGCGTCACCTGTGCTGCTCCACAGCCTGTCTGGTGGATTTTTATTTTATTTTATTTTTTAGTACTCTTGCCCTGCGTTACCTGTGTTGCTTCATGGCCTGTCTGGTGGATTTTTATTTTATTTTCTAGCACTGCTGCCGTGCGTTGCCTGTGCTGCTCCACAGCCTGTCTGGTGGATTTTTATTTTATTTTATTTTTTAGTACTCTTGCCCTGCGTTGCCTGTGCTGCTCCACGGCCTGTCTGGTGGATTTTTATTTTATTTTTTAGCACTATTGC
Organism: Thalassophryne amazonica; assembly: GCF_902500255.1. Lineage (NCBI taxonomy): Eukaryota > Metazoa > Chordata > Actinopteri > Batrachoidiformes > Batrachoididae > Thalassophryne > Thalassophryne amazonica. The sequence continues at coordinate 12,533,929 of NC_047107.1, read as the reverse complement.
CGTGCGTTACCTGTGCTGCTCCACAGCGTGTCTGGTGGATTTTTATTTTATTTTATTTTTTTCTTTAGCACCGTTGTTGTGCGTTACCTGTGCTGTTCCATGGTCTGTCTGGTGGATTTTATTTTGTTTTTTAGCACTGTTGCCGTGCGTCACCTGTGCTGCTCCACAGCCTGTCTGGTGGATTTTTATTTTATTTTATTTTTTAGTACTCTTGCCCTGCGTTACCTGTGTTGCTTCATGGCCTGTCTGGTGGATTTTTATTTTATTTTCTAGCACTGCTGCCGTGCGTTGCCTGTGCTGCTCCACAGCCTGTCTGGTGGATTTTTATTTTATTTTATTTTTTAGTACTCTTGCCCTGCGTTGCCTGTGCTGCTCCACGGCCTGTCTGGTGGATTTTTATTTTATTTTGTTTTTTGGCGCTGTTGCCGTGCGTTATCTGTGCTGCTTCATGGTCTGTCTGGTGCCTTGACTGAAGCGCCCCTTCTGCTGAATCACCTCTAAATTATTTACACATTATTCACTTTGCGTGTTTTTAGGAATACGCTAGGTTAGCGTACCTACTAGCTCTTAGCCGATTTAGCATGGCGGCTTCTCCTGTCTCTCCCGTACTTTTCTGCTCTGGGTGTGAAATGTTTAGTTATTCCTCGGCCTCCTTTAGCAGTAACGGTACTTGTAATAAGTGTAGCTTATTCGTAGCTTTGGAGGCCAGGCTGGGCGAATTGGAGACTCGGCTCCGCACCGTGGAAAATTCTACAATTAGCCAGGCCCCTGTAGTCGGTGCGGACCACGGTTGCTTAGCCGCCTTTAGTTCCCCTCTGGCAGATCCCGAGCAGTTGGGAAAGCAGGCTGACTGGGTGACTGTGAGGAGGAAGCGTAGCCCTAAACAGAAGCCCCGTGTACACCGTCAACCCGTTCACATCTCTAACCGTTTTTCCCCACTCGACGATACACTCGCCGAGGATCAAACTCTGGTTATTGGCGACTCTGTTTTGAGAAATGTGAAGTTAGCGACACCAGCAACCATAGTCAATTGTCTTCCGGGGGCCAGAGCAGGCGACATTGAAGGAAATTTGAAATTGCTGGCTAAGGCTAAGCGTAAATTTGGTAAGATTGTAATTCACGTCGGCAGTAATGACACTCGGTTACGCCAATCGGAGGTCACTAAAATTAACATTAAATCGGTGTGTAACTTTGCAAAAACAATGTCGGACTCTGTTGTTTTCTCTGGGCCCCTCCCCAATCGGACCGGGAGTGACATGTTTAGCCGCATGTTCTCCTTGAATTGCTGGCTGTCTGAGTGGTGTCCAAAAAATGAGGTGGGCTTCATAGATAATTGGCAAAGCTTCTGGGAAAAACCTGGTCTTGTTAGGAGAGACGGCATCCATCCCACTTTGGATGGAGCAGCTCTCATTTCTAGAAATCTGGCCAATTTTCTTGGATCCTCCAAACTGTGACTGTCCAGCGTTGGGACCAGGAGGCAGAGCTGTGGTCTTATACACCTCTCTGCAGCTTCTCTCCCCCTGCCATCCCCTCATTACCCCATCCCCGTAGAGACGGTGCCTGCTCCCAGACCACCAATAACCAGCAAAAATCTATTTAAGCATAAAAATTCAAAAAGAAAAAATAATATAGCACCTTCAACTGTACCACAGACTAAAACAGTTAAATGTGGTCTATTAAACATTAGGTCTCTCTCTTCTAAGTCCCTGTTGGTAAATGATATAATAATTGATCAACGTATTGATTTATTCTGCCTAACAGAAACCTGGTTACAGCAGGATGAATATGTTAGTTTAAATGAGTCAACACCCCCGAGTCACACTAACTGTCAGAATGCTCGTAGCACGGGCCGGGGCGGAGGATTAGCAGCAATCTTCCATTCCAGCTTATTAATTAATCAAAAACCTAGACAGAGCTTTAATTCATTTGAAGGCTTGTCTCTTAGTCTTGTCCATCCAAATTGGAAGTCCCAAAAACCAGTTTTATTTATTATTATCTATCGTCCACCTGGTCGTTACTGTGAGTTTCTCTGTGAATTTTCAGACCTTTTGTCTGACTTACTGCTTAGCTCAGATAAGATAATTATAGTGGGCGATTTTAACATCCACACAGATGCTGAGAATGACAGCCTCAACACTGCATTTAATCTATTATTAGACTCTATTGGCTTTGCTCAAAAAGTAAATGAGTCCACCCACCACTTTAATCATATCTTAGATCTTGTTCTAACTTATGGTATGGAAATCGAAGACTTAACAGTATTCCCTGAAAACTCCCTTCTGTCTGATCACTTCTTAATAACATTTACATTTACCCTGATGGACTACCCTGCAGTGGGGAATAAGTTTCATTACACTAGAAGTCTCTCAGAAAGCGCTGTAACTAGGTTTAAGGATATGATTCCTTCTTTATTTTCTCTAATGTCATATACCAACACAGAGCAGAGTAGCTACCTAAACTCTGTAAGTGAGATAGAGTATCTCGTCAATAGTTTTACATCCTCATTGAAGACAACTTTGGATGCTGTAGCTCCTCTGAAAAAGAGAGCTTTAAATCAGAAGTGTCTGACTCCGTGGTATAACTCACAAACTCGTAGCTTAAAGCAGATAACCCGTAAGTTGGAGAGGAAATGGCGTCTCACTAATTTAGAAGATCTTCACTTAGCCTGGAAAAAGAGTTTGTTGCTCTATAAAAAAGCCCTCCGTAAAGCTAGGACATCTTTTTACTCATCACTAATTGAAGAAAATAAGAACAACCCCAGGTTTCTTTTCAGCACTGTAGCCAGGCTGACAAAGAGTCAGAGCTCTATTGAGCTGAGTATTCCATTATCTTTAGCTAGTAATGACTTCATGACTTTCTTTGCTAACAAAATTTTGACTATTAGAGAAAAAATTACTCATAACCATCCCAAAGATGTATCGTTATCTTTGGCTGCTCTCAGTGATGCCGGTATTTGGTTAGACTCTTTCTCTCCGATTGTTCTGTCTGAGTTATTTTCATTAGTTACTTCATCCAAACCATCAACATGTTTATTAGACCCCATTCCTGCCAGGCTGCTCAAGGAAGCCCTACCATTATTTAATGCTTCAATCTTAAATATGATCAATCTATCTTTGTTAGTTGGCTATGTACCACAGGCTTTTAAGGTGGCAGTAATTAAACCATTACTTAAAAAGCCATCACTTGACCCAGCTATCTTAGCTAATTATAGGCCAATCTCCAACCTTCCGTTTCTCTCAAAGATTCTTGAGAGGGTAGTTGTAAAACAGCTAACTGATCATCTGCAGAGGAATGGTCTATTTGAAGAGTTTCAGTCAGGTTTTTGAATTCATCATAGTACAGAAACAGCATTAGTGAAGGTTACAAATGATCTTCTTATGGCTTCGGACAGTGGACTCATCTCTGTGCTTGTTCTGTTGGACCTCAGTGCTGCTTTTGATACTGTTGACCATAAAATTTTATTACAGAGAATAGAGCATGTCATAGGTATTAAAGGCACTGCGCTGCGGTGGTTTGAATCATATTTGTCTAATAGATTACAGTTTGTTCATGTAAATGGGTAATCTTCTTCACACACTAAAGTTAATTATGGAGTTCCACAAGGTTCTGTGCTAGGACCAATTTTATTCACTTTATACATGCTTCCCTTAGGCAGTATTATTAGACGGTATTGCTTAAGTTTTCATTGTTACGCAGATGATACCCAGCTTTATCTATCCATGAAGCCAGAGGACACACACCAATTAGCTAAACTGCAGGATTGTCTTACAGACATAAAGACATGGATGACCTCTAATTTCCTGCTTTTAAACTCAGATAAAACTGAAGTTATTGTACTTGGCCCCACAAATCTTAGAAACATGGTGTCTAACCAGATCCTTACTCTGGATGGCATTACCCTGACCTCTAGTAATACTGTGTGAAATCTTGGAGTAATTTTTGATCAGGATATGTCATTCAAGGCGCATATTAAACAAATATGTAGGACTGCCTTTTTGCATTTACGCAATATCTCTAAAATCAGAAAGGTCTTGTCTCAGAGTGATGCTGAAAAACTAATTCATGCATTTATTTCCTCTAGGCTGGACTATTGTAATTCATTATTATCAGGTTGTCCTAAAAGTTCCCTAAAAAGCCTTCAGTTAATTCAAAATGCTGCAGCTAGAGTACTGACGGGGACTAGCAGGAGAGAGCATATCTCACCCGTGTTGGCCTCTCTTCATTGGCTTCCTGTTAATTCTAGAATAGAATTTAAAATTCTTCTTCTTACTTATAAGGTTTTGAATAATCAGGTCCCATCTTATCTTAGGGACCTCGTAGTACCATATTACCCCATTAGAGCGCTTTGCTCTCAGACTGCAGGCTTACTCGTAGTTCCTAGGGTTTGCAAGAGTAGAATGGGAGGCAGAGCCTTCAGCTTTCAGGCTCCTCTCCTGTGGAACCAGCTCCCAATTCAGATCAGGGAGACAGATACCCTCTCTACTTTTTAGATTAGGCTTAAAACTTTCCTTTTTGCTAAGGCTTATAGTTAGGGCTGGATCAGGTGACCCTGGACCATCCCTTGGTTATGCTGCTTTAGACGTAGACTGCTGGGGGGTTCCCATGATGCACTGTTTCTTTCTCTTTTTGCTTTGTATGCATCACTCTGCATTTAATCATTAGTGATCGATCTCTGCCCCCCTCCACAGCATGTCTTTTTCCTGGTTCTTTCCCTCAGCCCCAACCAGTCTCAGCAGAAGACTGCCCCTCCCTGAGCCTGGTTCTGCTGGAGGTTTCTTCCTGTTAAAGGGGGAGTTTTTCCTTCCCACTGTAGCCAAGTGCTTGCTCACAGGGGGTCGTTTTGACCTTTGGGGTTTTTCATAATTATTGTATGGCCTTGCCTTACAATATAGAGCGCCTTGGGGCAACTGTCTGTTGTGATCTGGCGCTATATAAAAAAAAAGTTGATTGATTGATTGATTGACAGTGTATGTTGCACACGAAAGAATGAAGATTGAAGATTATTGAATAACAAGACATGTACGATTTTTATTTTATCACTGGGCAAAAATGCATCTGTCAGATTTTCACTCTGGATCCAGCCCTGGATAGGGTAATCTCAGTATGTTCACAACATGAGAAATGCATTTGAGACACTCTAATCAGGCTCCATGTACAACAGCATTAAACTCTAGTGCCTAAAACGCTCATGAATATATTCTCTGGGTTTATAGACATTGTTATTGTTACAAATGACAAGACAAAGTTTTAATTCAGCACACAAAATATTCAAATAGAAAAAAATGAACAATTCCACAAACAAACACAGACAAAACTAGTGAGTCCGAAAGGGTGTGGGCTGAAGCAAAGCTTATTAGCGCCCACCCCTGCTGGTACAAGTCCAACAATTCTAATCAGTCATATTTACATAAATATAAATTCACTACTACATGTCGACACACAGACATACACATCAATATACTATTCACTTATAATTATATTTATATAGTACCAGATCATAAGAAAGTCGAATCAAGGCACTTTACGCCAGTAAGGACTAACCTTACCAACCCCCAGAGCAAGCACTAGGCAACTGTGGTGAGGAAAAACTCTCTATAAGGAAGAAACCTCAAGCAGACCAGGCTCTTGGGGGTGACCCTCTGCTTGGGCTGTGCCACATATACCTATATACATACGTATATACTTTACAAACATAAATATATACATACATATACACAGTCACTTATATACATATACACCTACCCATATCTATATATCTACATACGCATATTCATACATACATGTGTTTGCATTTATTAAATTCCACGCATCTTAAACATAGCAGAGTAGCAGACAAATTATCTGGAATTTTGTTTTTTGGCAAGTTTTCAAGGTCTCTACTGCCATCTACTGGCCAGTACTGTTCATGGCAGTATTCGCCCTGAAGCTGGGCTGTATTTTTCAATCACTGTACTCGGTTCCAGCTCAAACTGTACAACAGAACAGCACGGTGTAAAAGCTCAGAGCACACGATTTATGTTCTCACACACATTGTACATTCAAAAACCACACATTGGACTCGTGTTTCCAGAAGCAAAATGTAAACAGAAGCTTTTTTTTCAAACTTAATTTACAATAACTCTCGATGGGAGACATCAAAGTTAAAAAAAAAAAAAAATTACAAGACAGGTCTGCAGTGTTTGCACAGGTACAGTGCGAGAGGTAGGACGTTTGTAGCGATTCAGCAGCGGGATACCTTAACAATGGCCGACCAGAATATCAAACAGGTTTGATTTTCATCTGACCATATGATCGCCGATCAGGAGGTGGTCGTGAGATGTTAAATGCAGCTCGTTACTCCATGTATACTAAATGATGCAGGCCGTGCGGTTAACCTGAAACTCGGTGCAATCCAAAAAATTCTCGCACAAATGAAAAATCAGCTGAGAAAGGGCCAAAACTCGCACTGGCACCAGTAGATCATGGCAGTGTTCTATTTATTTTGACACTAGTTATATCAGATGGTTATCTAATTACAACATGGCTTTTTTTTTTTTTGAAAATGCATTTTTTTTTTACAAATAAAAAATGGCATATTTTACAAAAGCACAATTATCTGTAAACAACAACACATGACACACCTCACATTAACGTGTTGGTTTACATAGAATGAATGAGTCAACCAATCAGTGTTAGCGGAGGCACATTTTACCCAGAATGCCATCTGTCTTGTTTGTTACAAAACCTCAGAATTAGTGCATTATTCAGCATTAAAATATATATGTTCTATCTTAATTTTGCCCAAATGACAGAATTGACATTAATGGAATTATTATATCAGTATTCATTTTATTTACACCAAACCATAAGTCAGCATTGCTTTATTTTCCAAGACCTCCGCCTGACGGCAGCGTTGTGATTGAGTAGAGAGTTGAGCTTTGTGGCTCCTCTCAGCTGTTTTTGTGTTGGAAGCCATGTAGTAAACGGGAGCTTCCAGCAGGGATCAAATCAAATGTTATTTATATAGCGCCAAATCCCAACAAACAGTTGCCACAAGGCGCTTTATATTGTAAGGCAAAAGCCATACAATAATTACAGAAAAACCCCAACGGTCAAAACGACCCCCTATGAGCAAGCACTTGGTGACAGTGGGAAGGAAAAACTCCCTTTTAACAGGAAGAAACCTCCAGCAGAACTAGGCTCAGGGAGGGGCAGTCTTCTCCTGGGACTGGTTGGGGCTGAGGGGAGAGAATCAGGAAAAAGACATGCTGTGGAAGAGAGCAGAGACCAATCACCAATGATTAAATGCAGAGTGGTGCATACAGAGCAAAAAGAGAGTGGTGCAGAGATATTGCGCAAATGCAAAAAAGCAGTCCTACATATTTGCTTAATATACGCATTGAAGGACATATCCTGATCAAAAATGACTCCAAGATTTCTCACAGTATTACTGGAGGTCAGGGTAATGCCATCCAGAGTAAGGATCTGGTTAGACACCATGTTTCTAAGATTTGTGGGGCCAAGTACAATAACTTCAGTTTTATCTGAATTTAAAAGCAGGAAATTAGAGGTCATCCATGTCTTTATATCTGAAAGACATTCCTGCAGTTTAACTAATTGGTGTGTGTGTCCTCTGGCTTCATGGATAGATAAAGCTGGGTATCATCTGCGTAACGATGAAAATTTAAGCAATGCTTTCTAATAACACTGCCTAAGGGAAGCATGTATAAAGTGAATAAAATTGGTCCTAGCACAGAACCTTGTGGAACTCCATAATTAACCTTATTCTGTGAAGAAGACTCCCCATTTACATGAACAAATTGTAATATATTAGATAAATATGATTCAAACCACTGCAGTGCAGTGCCTTTAATACCTATGGCATGCTCTAATCTCTGTAATAAAATTTTATGGACAACAGTATCAAAAACTGCACTGAGGTCTAACAGGACAAGCACAGAGATGAGTCCACTGTCTGAGGCCATAAGAAGATCATTTATAACCTTCACTAATGCTGTTTCTGTACTATGATGAATTCTGAAACCTGACTGAAACTCTTCAAATAGACCATTCCTCTGAGATGATCAGTTAGCTGTTTTACAACTAACCTTTCAAGAATTTTTGAGAGAAAAGGAAGGTTGGAGATTGGCCTATAATTAGCTAAGATAGCTGGGTCAAGTGATGGCTTTTTAAGTAATGGTTTAATTACTGCCACCTTAAAAGCCTGTGGTACATAGCCAACTAATAAAGATAGATTGATCATATTTAAGATTGAAGCATTAACTAATGGTAGGGCGTCCTTGAGCAGCCTGGTAGGAATGGGGTCTAATAGACATGTTGATGGTTTGGATGAAGTAACTAATGAAAATAACTCAGACAGAACAATCGGAGAGAAAGAGTCTAGCCAAATACCAGCATTACTGAAGGCAGCCGAACATAAAGATTTGTCTTTGGGATGGTTATGAATAATTTTTTCTCTAATAGTTAAAATTTTATTTGCAAAGAAAGTCATGAAGTCATTACTAGTTAAAGTTAAAGGAATACTCGGCTCAATAGAGCTATGACTCTTTGTCAGCCTGGCTAAAGTGCTGAAAAGAAACCTGGGGTTGTTCTTATTTTATTCAATTAGTGATGGATATTAAGATGTCCTAACTTTACGGAGGGCTTTTTTATAGAGCAACAGACTCTTTTTTCCAGGCAAAATGAAGATCTTCTAAATTAGTGAGACGCCATTTCCTCTCCAGCTTATGGGTTATCTGCTTTAAGCTGCGAGTTTGTGGGTTATACCACAGAGTCAAGCACGTCTGATTTAAGGCTCTCTTTTTCAGAGGAGCTACAGCATCCAAAGTTGTGCTCAGTGAGGATGTAAAGCTATTGATGAGATAATCTATCTCACTCACAGAGTTTAGGTAGCTACTCTGCACTATGTTGGTATATGGCATTGAAGAACATAACAAAGAAGGAATCATATCCTTAAACCTAGTTACAGCGCTTTCAGAAAGACTTCTACTGTAATGAAACTTATTCCCCACTGCTGGTTACTCATTAAAGTAAATGTAAATGATATTAAGAAATGATCAGACTACAGGGGGTTTTCAGGGAATACTGTTAAGTCTTCAATTTCTATGCCATATGTCAGAACAAGATCTAAAGTGCGGTTAAAATGGTGGGTGGGCTCATTTACATTTTGAGCGAAGCCAACTGAATCTAATAATTGATTAAATGCAGTGTTGAGGCTGTCATTCTCAGCATCTATGTGGATGTTAAAATCACCCACTGTAATTATCTTATCTGAGCTAAGCACTAAGTCAGACAAATGGTCTGAAAATTCACAGAGAAACTCACAGTAACGACCAGGTGGACGATAGATAATAACAAATAAAACTGGTTTTTGAGGCTTCCAATTTGGATGGACAAGACTAAGCATCAAGCTTTCAAATGAATTAAAGCTCTGTCTGGGTTTTTGATTAATTAATAAGCTGGAGTGGAAGATTGCTGCTAATCCTCCTCCTTGACCCGTGCTATGAGCATTCTGACAGTTAGTGTGACTTGGGGGTGTTGACTCATTTAAACCAACATAATCATCCTGCTGTAGCCAGGTTTCTGTAAGGCAGAATAAATCAATATGTTGATCAGTTATATCATTTACTAACAGGGACTTAGAAGAGAGACACCTAATGTTTAATAGACCACATTTAACTCTTTTTGTCTGTGGTGCAGTTGAAGGTGCTATATTATTTCTTCTTTTTGAATTTCTATGCTTAAATAGATTTTTACTGGTTATTAGTGGTCTAGGAGCAGGCACCTAGGCACCTTGAGCAGCTCAAAGACAGAAGTGCTGACTCATTGTTTGGGTCTGTTGTCGCCTTTGATTGATTTGATTCAGAAGCGATCGTGGTGTTAAACTCAAAATCAACTTGTTTGTAGTTGCAAGTGTACAGGAGACAATTCTGGAATTTATTGGTTATCTGTAACTTCCGATACATTTTTGGGGAGTTTATCGTTTTAACTTTATCAAAGATAACTTTTCAGTTATCTGATATCTGTTACTAAAGTTAATTTTTTGGTTATCTGTGCCCACCACTGTGCACGGCCTTCACCCTACTGGGGAAGGCGCCGCCATCTTGTCTGTGAATATAGATAGAGCTCTACAGGCAGGGTAACATTAGGATTTTACAGCAGACCATGGAGCAGGTGATTAGAGACCCTGCAAGGCTTTTGACAAATGTGGGTGTGGAATCCATTATCTTAACGCAGAAATTAATGCAGAAAATCCACTGTGGTGATAGTGCATTTTATCTGCCAGGGAGGGAAATTCAACAAGTTGAGGCTGTGGCCTGCTTCCATAGACATGTCCATCAAAATCATAGAGGGATATGCTTTGCAAACTTAATATCCATTACTACATTGGATGATGTTGAAATTGAGGATGGCCTGTTGGTTGTTCCAGCAATATCAAAGATTTTGTGTCTGCTACCTACAACTCCCGTGGAATGTCTCAAACCCAAACCTACTTCCATGCATCTTATATATGCTACTCTGGAACCACCCCCTGAATCCAGTCCAACTGTCCGCCCTACTGCATTCCTTAGTCTGGGTCTCATTAACATAAGATCACTATCCTCAAAACATTGTTGATTAATGATCTAATTATGGTTCATCACTTAGATATGATTGGGTTATGTGAAACCTGGCTTAAACCTACAGCTGTCCTCACCATAAATGAGGTTCTGCTACTAGCCTATAAAATTGTTCACGGTCTGGCAGTTAGCTGTTAGCTGACCTAATTAAACCCTATGTACCAGCCCGGGCTTTGCGTTCTCAGGGTGCAGGACTACGTTCTGTCCCTAGGGTGAACAAAAGTCTGCGGGTCTTAGAGCTTTCTCTTATCGTGCCCCTGTTCTGTGGAATGATCTCCCTGTGTCAATAAAACAGTCAGACTTTCAAGTCAAGACTTAAGACACAGCTATTTTCTCTTTTGTATGGTTAGCATACTGGCAGAGTATGTTACTATGCTTTTTATACCATCGTCACACATAGCCGGAATCACGCAGAGTGGCGTCGGACTTATGAATTGGTGCACATCCGAAAGGTGTCGGATTTCAGTTCCAAAATGTTCTGACAGCCATACTGAACTCGACACAGTTGGTCAAAATCTGCCAGGGACCCCAAGTGTGAAGCACATGTTCAATAATTCTCCGGGAGCAGTCGAAATGGGACACGTATCTGACGTTTGTTCATGAGCAGTCTGAGGACCATGTAACCTCAATTTACATATTCTGAATGCGACAAAACAGCATCTGAAATTATTTGAGCACATACAAGGGAACCTCAAGATGAATCTGACATGGCACAAAGCCTGCTCCATTGTCCAAGGAGCACAATGGAAGCATTGATCGTTTAGATCTATGTGGCTCACAGCCATCTATGTGCAGGTGATGCGGCCACAGCATGAACAAACTGAAGCACCGTGTCCACTGCGGGTCAGTGTGTGGCACAGCGCACGGCGATGCAGATGTGGACAAGCTGTTATATCCAGAATAGTCCTTACAGTACAGATACTGTAATATTCCTCTCCATGGATGACATAATAATGTGAAATATTGTGCCCATCAGATCTGCGACACCACGGCAGCTGGCGGGAAGCTGCACACGCTGTCACACGTCACGTCAGGCTCAGAGTTGAACAGATCTCATTGCAGTAATAAACAAATTATTGCTTGATCATATTTAATTCTGTCGGACATATGACGTGGAACTGTTTCGCTATGACAACATATGAAACATAAATCTCACCTCCAGGGGCATTTTGCAGCGCAGTGCGCCAGGAGCCAGGACCACACAGCCCGTGGTGAAATACCGGACACAATGATGCCAAACATGAATCCCATGGGATAATCCAACTGGAAATTACGATGCAGAGTTGCGTTGCGTTAAGCTTATAGTTAGGGCTGGATCAGGTGACCCTGAACCATCCCTTAGTTATGCTGCTATAGACTTAGACTGCTGGGGGTTCCCATGATGCACTGAGTGTTTCTTTCTCTTTTTGCTCTGTATGCACCACTCTGCATTTAATAATTAGTGATCGATCTCTGCTCCCCTCCACAGCATGTCTTTTTCCTGGTTCTCTCCCTCAGCCCCAACCAGTCCCAGCAGAAGACTGCCCCTCCCTGAGCCTGGTTCTGCTGGAGGTTTCTTCCTGTTAAAAGGGAGTTTTTCCTTCCCACTGTCGCCAAGTGCTTGCTCACAGGGGGTCGTTTTGACCGTTGGGGTTTTTATGTAATTATTGTATGGCCTTGCCTTACAATATAAAGCGCCTTGGGGCAACTGTTTGTTGTGATTTGGTGCTATATAAATAAAATTGATTGATTGATTGTGGTGGGGGGGAGAAAATAAAGTTTGCTGCCACAAATGCTGCACACAAAGCAAAGTTTAGCTGGCAGTAAAACTGTCCACTGACAGCTGAGCACATGCACGCACATGCACTGCGCGCATGTGTGTGCACGCGGAGAGCCTTATCATGAAAACACACACACGCTGAGAGGTCATTTCCTCATGTCAGCACTATTACGCACAAACACACATGTGAGGTCAGTGAGCCTGGTGAAAAGAGGACGAGCGAAGGAGTGATTGAATGGGCGTGAGTGACCGCACCGATGGACACATATGGCCTGAGTCCGGTCCATACGTTGGTTGTTCTTTGATGTCCACCACAAGGTCGTGTGAAAAGAGAGGAACACAGTGCTCCTTTCTGTTTGCATCCAGAAATTTGGGCAGTCTGCAGCACCTTTTATGGGCATCTGACACCAGTCTGTGTCATCAACATACGCTCTGGAAGCAATCTGACAGCTGTGGACGAGGCAGTCTTGTCTGTGTTCTGACAGAGCTGGCCACGTCTCTTTTCCTCCCGACTGCATCGGATTATAGCAATATTTTCTGTGTCGGCATGCTTCCAGCATATTCTTGCTATGTGTGACGGGGGCTTTACTCTTTTAAATTCATTTTATTAGGAAACGGAGCGTGCCACGGCCTCAACTTTATCTAAATTCTGGGTCTTTTAGTGAAGCTTAGGGCTAGCTGGCAATCACCTAAGTATTTCTTTTGTTTTTCTTGTTGCTTAATGCTGACAAATTGCACTGTATTTGTTGTTTCTTCCTCAGAGGGAGTTTTTTCTTACCACTGTCGCCTGTGTGTTTGCTCTGGGGGTTGGTAAGGTTAGACCTTACTTGTGTGAAGCACCTTGAGGCAATGTTATTGTGATTTGGTGCTCTATAAATGAAAATAAATAAAATAAAATTGGAAAAAAAAAAAAACATTTCAGTATATTTTATCATTGTTAAACCTGAGAATGTCTAATTTCTCTCCAAGAACATCTGGGCCTTTGTATTCACTTTAGTGAAAGACTGAAAGTGGTGGCACGCTGTGGCGACAAATTAGACGTGTCTTCTAACTGTAGTTCATCCTTCTAAATTTTAGACCACATTGTTGAGGCTGTTTAAGTCTGTCAGTCCTGGTTTAATGCCAAGATGGCAGTGATTGTTGTGCTTCAAGACACAGACAGGAGGCAACACTTACATTGAGAGAGCTTTTGCCAAGATTACCAGAACCCTATCAAGATTTTCACTTGGGCACTGACAAAAAACAAATAAATCATAAATAAATAAATAAATAAAGTGCATTTTTTTTTTCCAATATTTATTTCATTCATTTAAAAGAAAAGTAGAAAATCTGAAATGAGTACCTTACAAGACACTGAATGAAAAGGAGCAGAGAAGAACAAGTCTTATATTTTCTGCCCCTTTTTACAATACAATCTTTCAATTTTAAGCATCATTATTCAACATTATTTAACAGATTACATTTTTTGACTTTGTCACATACCACTGACTTATTTCATAATTTTAGCCATTATTTAAAAGATTACATTTTTAACAGGTTACATTTTAGACTTAAAACATTTTAGACATTGTTAACAGATTACATTTTAAACTTTGTCACAACCCACTGACTTATTTCATAGTTTCATACTTACTTAATACATTTCTTTGTTGTGGTTGTTCCATAATTTTACACCATTCACTGCAATACTCCGTTCCTTTACTTTGGTTTTGAATCTTGGTTTTTTTAAAGACTTCTATTCCTTTCACATTATAACTACTTACTCTTTTTTCAAACATATTTTAAATGTTTATTGGTAAGGTATTTTTATTAGCTTGGTGCATTGTTTGTAATATTTTCAAATCAACTAAATCATGAAATTTAAGTACCTTATACTTAATGAATGATGGATTAGATGGATCTCTAAAATGACTATTACTAATCATTTTTAAAGCTCTTTTCTGCAGAATAAATAATGGTTGTGTATAAGTTTTACATGTTGATCCCCAGATTTCTACACAATAAGTTAAATATGGGACAATCAATGAATTGTACGATGTTAATAAACCATAACTATTCAACGAAAATTTTACTTTATGCAAAACAGCAATGGCTTTCGCTATTTTTCCTTTTGTGTAATTTATGTGTGACTTCAATGTAAGTTCTTCATCAATCATGACTCCTAGAAATGTTGTTTCTTTTACCCTTTGTATGTCCATTCCATCTATTATTAATGACACATCATTTTTTCCACTGTCATTAAAGAATATGAAATTTGTCTTATTAAGATTTAGTGACAATCTGTTTATATCAAACCAATGTTTAACTTTTTCCAACTCTGTATTTATCACTTGTACTACTTCCTGTATATCTGATCCAGAGTAAAATAATGTTGTATCATCAGCAAATAATATGCTGCCAAGTACTTTAGATACATTCACAAAGTCATTGATATACAAAATAAACAGTTTGAGTCCAAGTACCGACCCTTGTGGTACTCCATAAATAATGTTACACAATTCTGACTTAGTATTATTTATCTGAACAAACTGTTTTCTATTTTCTAAGTAGCTTTTTACCCACTGATGTCCAGTACTTCTAATTCCATATTGTTGTACCTTGTGAAGCAATTTTGAGTGGTCGATAACATCAAAAGCTTTTTTCAGGTCGATAAAAATACTTACAAAATAATCCTTATTATCTATTGTTGTTGATATTTTCTCTGTTAATTCCATAATTGCCATAGCTGTCGAATGTTTTGTTCTGAATCCATACTGAGCATTATTGTTGGGAAAGTGTAGGTACACCGTCCCACAACAGGGGGCACAAATGAACGGACAATGGAGGAAGTCAAATAACAACACTTTACTGTTGTGAATGGGCACAACAAATACAACAGATTACAACAATAGACAAAAAGCCAAATCACAAAAGGTGTCGTGTGGGCAGGCTCGAAGATAGGAGACGTCTGTCCAAAGCAGAACCGGAACCACACGATTTCCTCTGCCACCAGACCCCGGGAATACTGGAGCCGCCAAGTCCCGAACTCCCAGGTGGCCACTGCCTCCGCGTGTCGGACCTGGTACTGCTGGCGAGGAACAAAAAACAATTAAATGTGGGCGCTTTGCACCCAGCAATCCGCACGGCAGAAAAACTACTTCCACCTCTCGTTGGAAAAGGAGTCTGCTATACAACGCACAAAAGTCACAAAAGGTTACTATCACACAGTCAGCTGAGAACGTTACCTTCCAGGATGAACGATATCTCGGCAAAGAGGTGGAGACATCGTCCTGCTGATGTACCCCTGCTGATCGGATGATTGGTAACAGCTGTTGCAGGTGATGCGTGACAGCTGTCACCCTTGCTGCTCCTGTGAGCCGGCTGCGCCCTCTGGTGCCTGGAGCCCGCACTCCAGACAGGGCGCCCTCTGGTGGAGGGCCAGCAGTACCTCCTCTTCTGGCGGCCCAATCAATCAATCAATCAATCAATTTTTTTTATATAGCGCCAAATCACAACAAACAGTTGCCCCAAGGCGCTTTATATTGTAAGGCAAGGCCATACAATAATTATGTAAAACCCTAACGGTCAAAACGACCCCCTGTGAGCAAGCACTTGGCTACAGTGGGAAGGAAAAACTCCCTTTTAACAGGAAGAAACCTCCAGCAGAACCAGGCTCAGGGAGGGGCAGTCTTCTGCTGGGACTGGTTGGGGCTGAGGGAGAGAACCAGGAAAAAGACATGCTGTGGAGGGGAGCAGAGATCGATCACTAATGATTAAATGCAGAGTGGTGCATACAGAGCAAAAACAGAAAGAAACAGTGCATCATGGGAACCCCCCAGCAGTCTACGTCTATAGCAGCATAACTAAGGGATGGTTCAGGGTCACCTGATCCAGCCCTAACTATAAGCTTTAGCAAAAAGGAAAGTTTTAAGCCTAATCTTAAAAGTAGAGAGGGTGTCTGTCTCCCTGATCTGAATTGGGAGCTGGTTCCACAGGAGAGGAGCCTGAAAGCTGAAGGCTCTGCCTCCCATTCTACTCTTACAAACCCTAGGAACTACAAGTAAGCCTGCAGTCTGAGAGCGAAGCGCTCTATTGGGGTGATATGGTACTACGAGGTCCCTAAGATAAGATGGGACCTGATTATTCAAAACCTTATAAGTAAGAAGAAGAATTTTAAATTCTATTCTAGAATTAACAGGAAGCCAATGAAGAGAGGCCAATATGGGTGAGATATGCTCTCTCCTTCCAGTCCCCGTCAGTACTCTAGCTGCAGCATTTTGAATTAACTGAAGGCTTTTTAGGGGAACTTTTAGGACAACCTGATAATAATGAATTACAATAGTCCAGCCTAGAGGAAATAAATGCATGAATTAGTTTTTCAGCATCACTCTGAGACAAGACCTTTCTAATTTTAGAGATATTGCGTAAATGCAAAAAAGCAGTCCTACATATTTGTTTAATATGCGCTTTGAATGACATATCCTGATCAAAAATGACTCCAAGATTTCTCACAGTATTACTAGAGGTCAGGGTAATGCCATCCAGAGTAAGGATCTGGTTAGACACCATGTTTCTAAGATTTGTGGGGCCAAGTACAATAACTTCAGTTTTATCTGAGTTTAAAAGCAGGAAATTAGAGGTCATCCATGTCTTTATGTCTGTAAGACAATCCTGCAGTTTAGCTAATTGGTGTGTGTCCTCTGGCTTCATGGATAGATAAAGCTGGGTATCATCTGCGTAACAATGAAAATTTAAGCAATACCGTCTAATAATACTGCCTAAGGGAAGCATATATAAAGTGAATAAAATTGGTCCTAGCACAGAACCTTGTGGAACTCCATAATTAACTTTAGTCTGTGAAGAAGATTCCCCATTTACATGAACAAATTGTAATCTATTAGACAAATATGATTCAAACCACCGCAGCGCAGTGCCTTTAATACCTATGGCATGCTCTAATCTCTGTAATAAAATTTTATGGTCAACAGTATCAAAAGCAGCACTGAGGTCTAACAGAACAAGCACAGAGATGAGTCCACTGGCCCACACAACAATTATTGAAAAAATGATGTTTCTCAATGAATTTGTCCAACCTTGTCACAAAAACTTTTTCCATAATTTTAGAAAACTGTGGAAGCAATGACACTGGCCTGTAATTTGAAAAATTATGTTTGTCTCCATTTGTCTCCAAGGGACTACCTTGGCAATTTCCATTTTGTCTGGGAAAATTCCTGTTGACAGAGACAGATTACAAATGTAAGTGAATGGTTCAATAACAGTTTCTATTATACTTTTTACAGTCATCATGTCTAAATCTTCATAGTCAGTTTATCTTTTGCTTACAGTTTTTTTACAATATTTCTTATGCCATCTTTTTCCACATTGTCAAGGAAAATACTATTGACCGTATTTACAAGTGTATTTAATTTATCTTCTACTATTAGTTTATTTCCCACCAGACTTGATCCCACATTTGAAAAATAATCATTAAACCCATTTGCAACTTCTTTTATGTCATATATCTTTTTATTTTCCTTGACAAAGTAATTTGGAAAAGTTGATTTCACTCCATCACTTTTAATCACACTATTTATAATTCCCCATGTTGCCTTTATATTATCTTTACTCTTATTTAATTGTTCACTATAATAATCTTTTTTTTGTTTCCTAATTATTGTCAATAGTTTATTTTTTATATTTTTTGTATCTGTGTTCTGTTTCCTTTGTTTGCATTTTTAAAAAGCACCTATAAAAATAGTTTTTCTTTACACAAGCATTTTTTATTCCCTTAGCCATGGTTTATTTACTCTTTTCTTATTATTTTTTAGTAATTTATAGTTTTTATTATATGATTTCATCAGTATTTTCATAAATGAATTATATGCTACGTTAACGTCGCCGACATAAACGTCTTCCCAATTTTGATTTTTAAGGTCGTAATTTAATGCCTTTACTGACTTATCTCTTTTAAAATTTACAACTGTTTTTTTCTTGTATCAATTTTTGTATTTAAATATTGAAAAAACTGGTAAATGATCACGAAGATCTGTCATCAAGATCCCATTCTTAATAATTTCATCTGTTCTATTTTGTGAATATATTGTCAATTACAGTTGCACTTTGCAATGTAATTCTGGTTGGTTTTGTTATCAAGGGGAATAAACCCACACTATACATTGAATTCACAAAATCACTTGTTCTTTGGCAACTGGAGCTTTCTATGTTAATGTTAAAGTCTCCACACATAAAAAACGTTTTGTTTTTGATTTGATGGAATAATTCTATTATTTTATCTGTAAATTTCACAATGCAAGAGTCTGGTGCTCTGTATACACAACTGATTAGAATATTCTTAGATGTTTCATGTACAATTTAAACTGTTACAATTTCTATGACATCATCTATAATTGTCATTTCTTCTACAATTGTACATGTCAGATCTGTTTTTGTGTACAAAGCAATACCTCCGCCTTTTTTTATCTCTTCTGTTTACAAAATACAGCTCATATCCCTCCATTTGAACATCAGCCATGAGGTCATCTTTAAGCCAAGATTCTGTGATTGCAATAATGCTGAATCTATTTTTAAACTGATTTAAATAATCTTTTATTTTTGACATTTTACAATACAAGCTTTGGCTGTTTATATGTATAAGTGACAGGGTATCTTCTGTAATTTCTTCACTATTTAACTGTTCTTCCATATAATACTCACAACCAATTGTTTTTAAGTCAAATATACTTTCATCAATGTTGGTGTCTATGTCATATATTTTATCATCTGTTTCCATGTTTGATCTGATTTTTGTTGGTCAAATTACCAACTGGCATCATACTTAATTGTCTATTCAGGTCTGTATTTTGTAAGGTCATCCATGTTTTTGATTTGTATACCATTTGTTCCTTCTTTCCGCCCACAAGTCAAGCATTTTACAAGTTAAATATTTGTGAGGGTTTTCTTTTGTTGTTGTTGTTGTTGTTTTTGTTATACAGGGAGTCCTGCTGGGTCTGGTGAACCCATTGCATTTTGGGACTTTTAATTCAACATAATCAAACCATTTTTTTGTTAAAATACTCAGCAGATGTTTACTTCATCCCAGTTGCAAGTAATATAAACACCACATATGTTACATTTGCTCCTTTTATCTTTATTAAATCACATTTATGAATAGAAATGCCACTTGTCTTTGTTTATTTTTATTAAAATGTAACAAAATAAGGAAATACATCATGAAACAGGCATAAGTGGAAAATAACTAACAAATGTACAAATGAAGGAAGTTTTTCCAAAACAATAGTGTATTATTTATTTGAATTTCATTATAAAATCAACCTACTGAGATCCGTTTACACATAACATTCATCTGAACAACACATTAGCTCAATTGAACTCAGCTATGTTCATACTAGACTATGCCACACATGAGAACAGAGTTTCACTGTGTGTATTGCATATGTACTCTTCCTCTGCATCACTATCAAAACCCTCTGTGTCTTCCAATATCAACTGTAAGGCAGCCTGAACAAAGTCAAAGTGTCTTTATTAGTCTGCCTAGGGAGAAATTTGTCTTGGGCAGAGGGGGCAGAGGGTTTGCTTTGCCAGCTTGATCAGTTGTGGTATGGGACCATGCTGACAGAGCTATTTATAATGTCAAGTCTCCAGTGTTGGTACCCACAAGACAGAGGGGAAATTTGCGGGAATGTGGGTGCAGTTCCCGCACAAGGTTGCAACAATGTGTGGGAACAGTGGGTGCACACACCGAGAACCCATTCACCTGCTTCTCTCTCTCTCTCCCAGAGAGCAGAAAGGGAAAATGATTTCAGGATCTATGATTTCCACACTTTCACTAGCCCCAGGTCCAGTGGACCTGAAGAGCCTGTATGTAATATAAATATGAGGGGGGTTATATGGGGGTTGCGTCAATGAAAATGTTTTCTGATTTATGTTCCTCACGGAAAATGAGCCAAGGCCACTGAATCTTAGTTTGAAAAAAAAAAATTTGTATCATTTTTCTTTAGCTAAAAACTTAAAACAGGTCCCACAGATGCACAGACCCTATAACGGTTAACATAATTTTTAGACGAGAACATAAAATTATATGAAATGACTTGTAACTGTATGGAAATATTACTCTTGACTATGAAGGACTGCATTAAGCATTTCAGATTTTAGACATTTTTGACAAAGGGGAGAAGAGGAGGTTTTCAAACATTTCAGCAGAGTTGTAGTCTTACACACCTCTCTGCAGCTTCTCTCCCCCTGCCATCCCCTCATTACCCCATCCCCGTAGAGACGGTGTCTGCTCCCAGACCACCAATAACCAGTAAAAATCTATTTAAGCATAAAAATTCAAAAAGAAAAAATAATATAGCACCTTCAACTGCACCACAGACTAAAACAGTTAAATGTGGTCTATTAAACATTAGGTCTCTCTCTTCTAAGTCCCTGTTGGTAAATGATATAATAATTGATCAACATATTGATTTATTCTGCCTTACAGAAACCTGGTTACAGCAGGATGAATATGTTAGTTTAAATGAGTCAACACCCCCGAGTCACACTAACTGCCAGAACGCTCGTAGCACGGGCCGAGGCGGAGGATTAGCAGGAATCTTCCATTCCAGCTTATTAATTAATCAAAAACCCAGACAGAGCTTTAATTCATTTGAAAGCTTGACTCTTAGTCTTGTCCATCCAAATTGGAAGTCCCAAAAACCAGTTTTATTTGTTATTATCTATCGTCCACCTGGTCGTTACTGTGAGTTTCTCTGAATTTTCAGACCTTTTGTCTGACTTAGTGCTTAGCTCAGATAAGATAATTATAGTGGGCGATTTTAACATCCACACAGATGCTGAGAATGACAGCCTCAACACTGCATTTAATCTATTATTAGACTCTATTGGCTTTGCTCAAAATGTAAATGAGTCCACCCACCACTTTAATCATATCTTAGATCTTGTTCTGACTTATGGTATGGAAATAGAAGACTTAACAGTATTCCCTGAAAACTCCCTTCTGTCTGATCATTTCTTAATAACATTTACATTTACTCTGATGGACTACCCAGCAGTGGGGAATAAGTTTCATTACACTAGAAGTCTTTCAGAAAGTGCTGTAACTAGGTTTAAGGATATGATTCCTTCTTTATGTTCTCTAATGCCATATACCAACACAGTGCAGAGTAGCTACCTAAACTCTGTAAGTAAGATAGAGTATCTCGTCAATAGTTTTACATCCTCATTGAAGACAACTTTGGATGCTGTAGCTCCTCTGAAAAAGAGAGCTTTAAATCAGAAGTGCCTGACTCCGTGGTATAACTCACAAACTCGCAGCTTAAAGCAGATAACCCGTAAGTTGGAGAGGAAATGGCGTCTCACTAATTTAGAAGATCTTCATTTAGCCTGGAAAAAGAGTCTGTTGCTCTATAAAAAAGCCCTCCGTAAAGCTAGGACATCTTACTACTCATCATTAATTGAAGAAAATAAAAACAACCCCAGGTTTCTTTTCAGCACTGTAGCCAGGCTGACAAAGAGTCAGAGCTCTATTGAGCTGATTATTCCATTAACTTTAACTAGTAATGACTTCATGACTTTCTTTGCTAACACAATTTTAACTATTAGAGAAAAAATTACTCATAACCATCCCAAAGACGTATTGTTATCTTTGGCTGCTTTCAGTGATGCCGGTATTTGGTTAGACTCTTTCTCTCAGATTGTTCTGTCAGAGTTATTTTCATTAGTTTCTTCATCCAAACCATCAACATGTCTATTAGACCCCATTCCTACCAGGCTGCTCAAGGAAGCCCTACCATTATTTAATTTAATTTTATTTTATTACAGAGATTAGAGCATGCCATAGGTATTAAAGGCACTGCGCTGCGGTGGTTTGAATCATATTTATCTAATAGATTACAATTTGTTCATGTAAATGGGGAATCTTCTTCACAGACTAAGGTTAATTATGGAGTTCCACAAGGTTCTGTGCTAGGACCAATTTTATTCACTTTATACATGCTTCCCTTAGGCAGTATTATTAGACGGTATTGCTTAAATTTTCATTGTTACGCAGATGATACCCAGCTTTATCTATCCATGAAGCCAGAGGACACACACCAATTAGCTAAACTGCAGGATTGTCTTACAGACATAAACACATGGATGGCCGCCTTGGGGCAACTGTTTGTTGTGATTTGGCGCTATATAAAAAAATTGATTGATAAAACTGAAGTTATTGTACTTGGCCCCACAAATCTTAGAAACATGGTGTCTAACCAGATCCTTACTCTGGATGCCATTACCCTGACCTCTAGTAATACTGTGAGAAATGTTGGAGTCATTTTTGATCAGGATATGTCATTCAAAGTGCATATTAAACAAATATGTAGGACTGCTTTGTTGCATTTACGCAATATCTCTAAAATTAGAAAGGTCTTGTCTCAGAGTGATGCTGAAAAACTAATTCATGCATTTATTTCCTCTAGGCTGGACTATTGTAATTCATTATTATCAGGTTGTCCTAAAAGTTCCCTGAAAAGCCTTCAGTTAATTCAAAATGCTGCAGCTAGAGTACTGACGGGGACTAGAAGGAGAGAGCATATCTCACCCATATTGGCCTCTCTTCATTGGCTTCCTGTTAATTCTAGAATAGAATTTAAAATTCTTCTTCTTACTTATAAGGTTTTGAATAATCAGGTCCCATCTTATCTTAGGGACCTCGTAGTACCATATCACCCCAATAGAGCACTTCGCTCTCAGACTGCAGGCTTACTTGTAGTTCCTAGGGTTTGTAAGAGTAGAATGGGAGGCAGAGCCTTCAGCTTTCAGGCTCCTCTCCTGTGGAACCAGCTCCCAATTCAGATCAGGGAGACAGACACCCTCTCTACTTTTAAGATTAGGCTTAAAACTTTCCTTTTTGCTAAAGCTTATAGTTAGGGCTGGATCAGGTGACCCTGAACCATCCCTTAGTTATGCTGCTATTGATTTAGACTGCTGGGGGGTTCCCATGATGCACTGAGTGTTTCTTTCTCTTTTTGCTCTGTATGCACCACTCTGCATTTAATCATTAGTGATCGATCTCTGCTCCCCTCCACAGCATGTCTTTTTCCTGATTCTCTCCCCTCAGCCCCAACCAGTCCCAGCAGAAGACTGCCCCTCCCTGAGCCTGGTTCTGCTGAAGGTTTCTTCCTGTTAAAAGGGAGTTTTTCCTTCCCACTGTAGCCAAGTGCTTGCTCACAGGGGGTCGTTTTGACCGTTGGGGTTTTACGTAATTATTGTATGGCCTTGCCTTACAATATAAAGCGCCTTGGGGCAACTATTTGTTGTGATTTGGCGCTATATAAATAAAATTGATTGATTAATTGATTCATCCACTGATTCACTGTACTTTCATCCACTGAGTCACTGTACTGAATTTTTATTTATTTATTTTATTTTTTAACAGACCTGTATTTAGGTTGGTGGCACAGTGGATTAGTGGTTGGCACTGTTGCCTCACAACAAGCAGGTCATGGAATTGTTTCACACCAGGTTCTTTCTGTATGGAGTTTGCATGTTCTTTCTGTGTTGGCTTGGGTTCACTCTGGGAGCTCTGGCTTCCCCAAGCTTCCGAAAAAACATGCAGGTGACATCATAGGCGAACTGGTGACTCTAAATTGGTCGTAGGTGTACAAGAGAGTGTGAATGTGTTTGTCAATATGTGGCCCTGTGATAGACTGGTGTCCTGTCCAGGGTGTACCCTGTCTCACGGTATGTGTCTGTCCTTGTCCTTGTACCCTTGTGACAGTTACTCGTGTAGTTATTTGAAGTTTCCTGTGGGTTTTCATGTCAGTGTGCACTATCTGTTTCATTGAATGTCTTTGGTGTCTATTTAAAGTGGATATGACACCTAAAAAATTAGGTAAAACTGATATAAATATCAAAATATACATACAGTATAGTAAGTTGAAAGTGGTTTTAATTATTATCACTGAGAAATAAATTTTGTACAGTTTTTCAAAAGTGTGTTTCTTGGAAAGCGTGCTGGCAGCGTCCCATCGGTGGTCACGTGATGCCGTGACGTCACAATGTGTAGAGTCCCATCTTTGTCTGTTAGATTGACAACAGGAACAGATAGACCTCAGCATGGACAAGATCAAGAACTTTTCTGACTCCTCTTCAAGTGTGGATTATTTCTGACTTGGATCTTGAGGATGTCGCACCAGTGATTAGACCCTACAGATTGGAGCCGTATCTTTCGGACGAACATTCAAACCAGGAGCATTCTGGCATCGAAAATAATGCCGACGGTGTTTATGGCAGAGCCAAAGCAGAGGCAAGAGACGTGCCAATTCCGATGGATTTTGAAAGGCTGCAGAATATGGAATGGTAAGGGAGGCTTTGATTTTTGTTGCTGCTGTTAAACGAGATATGGAAAATGAGGAAAAAGTTAGCCAAGAAGGGACAGGCAGAATACAACTACATCACAGAGGACAACAGAGAAATCAATAATGAGGAAGAAACCAAATCCCACATAGCAAACTACTACGAGGATCTATACCGAGCAAGAGAAAGTAAACCGGAGTATGAGGCATGGACCAATAGAATATCGGCAGAGGTTGAGAGAGTTACAAACCAACTAAGACCGCAAAACATACCAAAAATAGACCTCGAAGAGATGCTGTGGGTAAAGAGGAAACTAAAATGGAAAAAGGCAATGGGACCAGACAACATACCAAATAAAATATTCATAAATGCAACAAATGACACTATGAAAATATACTGTACAATGTTTAATCAAACGGCACATACAAACAAAATCCCCAATGAATGGAGGAATGGCCACATTATAAGCATATACAAAGGTAAAGGAAAAAAAGGCAAATGTGCCAATGAAAGGGGAATTACCCTCAGCAGCAACATAGGAAAATTTGATGAAAGAATCCTACACCATAGAATAAAACGCCTGATACAAATCAGTGAACTACAGGGAGGTGGTAAGGAAAACATAGGAACTGCAGCCCACATGTTACTATTAAACCACTTGACTGACAACAAAAAAACAAGACACATAATGTTCCTGGATGTGACCAAAGCATATGATAAAGCCTGGGCAGATGCCCTGATGTACACTCTCTACAAAAACGGACTAAGAGATAAAATATGGCTAAAAATAAAGGAGCTCAACAAAAATCTGAAAGCCTCAATAATGACCAGATATCAATCAATCAATCAATCAATTTTTTTTATATAGCGCCAAATCACAACAAACAGTTGCCCCAAGGCGCTTTATATTGTAAGGCAAGGCCATACAATAATGATGTAAAACCCCAACGGTCAAAACGACCCCCTGTGAGCAAGCACTTGGCTACAGTGGGAAGGAAAAACTCCCTTTTAACAGGAAGAAACCTAAAGCAGAACCAGGCTCAGGGAGGGGCAGTCTTCTGCTGGGACTGGTTGGGGCTGAGGGAGAGAACCAGGAAAAAGACATGCTGTGGAGGGGAGCAGAGATCGATCACTAATGATTAAATGCAGAGTGGTGCATACAGAGCAAAAAGAGAAATATGGACTTACAAGACAAATACAGATCAAAGACAGCATCAGACAAGGAGGAGTTTTGTCAGTCATAATGTACGCACTACTAATAGACGAAATAGGCAAAAAGATCCTGAATAACAACCTTGGAATAGAGACAGGTACAATAGAAAAAATAGGATGCCTACTATGGATGGACGACATAGCCCTCATATCAGAGACGGCCAAGGAAA
Organism: Thalassophryne amazonica; assembly: GCF_902500255.1. Classification (NCBI taxonomy): domain Eukaryota; kingdom Metazoa; phylum Chordata; class Actinopteri; order Batrachoidiformes; family Batrachoididae; genus Thalassophryne; species Thalassophryne amazonica. Next base: position 12,507,830 of record NC_047107.1, on the reverse strand, counting down.
TGCAAACAATGCTAACAATGCAAACATAACAAATGATCTAGCAAATAGGTACCACATAGAATTTGGGGAAGAAAAAAGCAAAGTTATGACGATAGGGAAACCAAAAGATGATACAAATTTCTACATAGGACCCAAGAAACTGGAAAAATGTGTAAAATACAAATACCTAGGGAAAATAATTAACAATAACAACGACCAAACCGACCAAATAGAAGAAGCAAAAAAGAAAGCAGAAGGAGACTTACAAACCATCCTACAAACAGCAAGAAGCCCGGATCTAAAAGGAATAGAAATGAGAATTATCTTGCAACTAGTGGAATCAAGCATAATCCCAATAACTGTGTACGCAGGAGAATCAGTGGCAACAACAAAAAAGGAGGGGAAAATGAGGAACCAAATCTTGGATATATTAAAACGGCTCCTAATACTACCAACAACAACACAGAGAGAAATCAAGTATGCGGAAACAGGGCTCTGGCATATAGACCATATAATACAAAAAAACAAGGTCAACTTCCAAAAAAGGATAAATACAGTAGGATCAGACCTAATGAAAAACATAATCAACAACAACAGTAAACCATGGAAAATGGAAGTCAACAAGATTAGGGAAAAACTGCAAATAACGGATCTAACAAGCAAAGGAGATATAAAAAGGAAAATAGGTAAACAGCTAATGAAGAATATCAAAGAACAAGGAGAGATCAAATCAAAGGTAAAACACGACATTGAAAACGTAAAAACATTGGAAATAGGAAAAAGGAAGCCCTACCTGGACAAACTAAACAGGATGGAAGCACATAGCATCATGATGGCAAGAACAAGAATGCTGACAGTAAAATGCAACTATAGGAATACATATGCCAATGTATCCTGTAGGTTCTGCAATGCTGAGGAGGAAACCCAAAAACATATACTAGAAGAATGCCAGCAAATCAATAGGCAAGAGTACCCGAAAGTAACAACTGAGAATATCTTTGAAGAAGATACAACCAAACTAAGAGAAACTACAAAAGCTCTTACACGGATCAAGGAAAATCTAAAATACTAGTGTGCTGCTCCCCCCTCAAGATGGTAGGGTAGCACCCTGCAGACCTGGGAACGCACACGAGATGAGATGAGAGACGAGGCTCTAATTACAGTGGTCTCTCGTTTATCATGAGAGTTACGTTCTAAAAATAACCCGCGATAAGTGAAATCCGCGAAGTAGTCAGCGCTATTTTTTGCAATTATTATAGATGTTTTAAGGCTGTAAAACCCCTCATTACACACTTTATATGCCATATTTGGCGAAGCTCCACACAGCAGACAGGAGGGCAGTGTGAGTGGCCTGCTGCTGCATTTACCGAACCTGCAGAGTCAGTAAGCGCATCGGAGGCAGCGAGAGCAATCACGGTGATGCCGACCAGTGCCGCAACTGGCCCGCCTGATAAGGACGCAGAATACAATGTGCTGTTAAAAAAAAGCATGCAAAATTGCGAAACTGCGAGGCCGCAAAAGGTGAACCATGTTATAGTGAGGGACCACTGTACAGCATTTTCGATTCTAGTGTCTGTTTACTGTCTTTGATATTTTGTTCCGGAGCCGTGATAGTGTAGCTATTACTTGCGGACCACCATCATTACCTTCGGCTTTTTACCGTTTTCGAGTGCTTGGCATTGCATTCATCTGTGTTTAGTTATGTTATTTTCATGAAAGAATAGGAAATAAATGACAAAAGTTTCGAAAAAGATCGTCGAAAACAACAGTGAACATGCCGCCGCCGTGTTTACTACATATTGCACTGATATTTTTACAAGTTCCTTGACCATTTCATTATTACTGTGAACATATTATTTGGGGTTGACATTTTATGTGTTCCTGTGAGTGGTGCGCAAACATGGAGACGGTAGAGGAAAGTGTCTGCTGTCGGGAGCAAATGCGTGTGTGCGAGCGGAGCGAGCGGCAACCTGACATTTTGTGCATCGCACAACACCGCAGCTTTTGATCAATCTGCCTGGATTTGAAAAGGCTAAAACCTTTCGCCCTTGTGTTTGTGCAATATGCTGCGAAACACTGGTCAGGCAAATTGACAAACAAGTCCCTGAGAGCTGTGTTTAATCAAAGTTTCTGCCGCCAATACGGTCTACACGCAGTGACGTATTTTAGGCTTGGTGCTCAGCGGGAAGTTGGTCATGGGGCATGTACATTTTTCAGTGGCGGGACGTCCAAATGTTATCTATAACGGGAAAACCATGTCCATTTTCCCAAAACACTTAGGTTGACTGAATTATATAACCTTTGTTACATGTAATAAGACTATGTTGTCTTTAAGTGTCATATCCACTTTAAATAGTCTGCAGTTTAGTTTTTGAGTTATTGTAGTCTTGTTACCTCCACCAACAAAGTCGGATGGAGGTTATGTTTCACCCCAGTTTGCTTTGATGTTTGTTTGTTTTTCTGTTATTGAACAGCCTGTCATGCACAATTTTTCATATATTCATATATTGTTATGAAATTTTTATTTTATTTTATTTTTTTATTATTATTTACTTGTCAGTCTCCAATGCTGATGCCTCATCAGTCTCCGCCGCTAATGCATCATCAGTCTCCAGAGCTGATGCCTCTTCAGTCTCCAGTGCTGATGCTGGCCACGCCCCATCAGTCTCAGCAGCCTTAAGGGTCGACACTGGTCGCGCCCCATCAGGCTCCAATGCCGACACCTTGGCAGTCTGCAGCAGCACCCTCAGTGGCACCTACACACCTGGAGTCTTCAACCATGCCTTCAGCTGCATCTTAAGAAGTGCCTTCAGCCTCGCCTTCCCCTCAGTCTCCAGCATCTTTGCCACCTCCAGAGTCTTCAGCACATTCTCCAGAGTCTTCAGCTCCTCCAGAGTCTTCAGCACCGCCTTCAGCGGTGTCTACGCTTTCAGAGTCTTCAGCGACACCTTCAGCGGCACCTGTGCCTCCAGAGTATCCAGCGCCTCCTGCTCCTCCAAAGTCTCCAACACCTTATCCTCCTCCAGAGGCTCCAGTGCCTCTTCCTCCTCTTCCAGAGCCTCCAGCACCTTCTCTTCCTCTTCCAGAGCCTCCAGCACCATCTTCGGCACCTCCACCACTTCCAGACCCTCTGAAGAGTACTTCATGGGTCACAGCATATTGGACAATCATTCCATCTGTGTTAGGTCTCATGCTTAAGCTGCTGTGTTGTTTTCCACATATTTTGTGTCTTTCTGGCAAGTGGTATAGTTCTTCACATCATTGTCCTTGTCATCTTCCTCGTGATCCTTTTGTTGGGTTATCTGTCCCTTGTTGCCCCCACAATTGTTGTTGTTTGATTGCTCCATTTGTTTTTGTTTTTTTTGTTTTTTTGTTTTTTTGTCTCCCCAGTCCCCCTTCTCTTGTGTCTGTTTATGTCTATGGCTCCGAATTCTGCTGTCCTCCCAGTCCTCTCCATTTCCTCTCCTATTTATTATGTGGTTTCCTGGTTGTTTTCTCTGCTGTCACTGTCCCAAGTACCGTCTGTTAATGTATGTCCATTGGTTTCCCTGCTGTCAGTCCTCTGTTTTTCTGTCTTTTGTCACCTTCGCTGTTGCCCCTCTTACCTCCCATCTCCCCGATGTTGGCCACATTGCCGTCTGCCTGGACTTCACCCTGTCCTCTGTTGTCTCTGTTGAAGGTCCACTGTTTGTTTGTCTGTTCCCTGTTGGCCTCATAGGTGTTCTCCTTGTTTTGATGTGTGTCAGTGGTCGTTTTGTTTTCCTGTGTGTGTGTGTGTGTGTGTGTGTGTGTGTGTGTGTGTGTGTGTGTGTGTGTGTGTGTGTGTGTGTGTGTGTGAGAACATCTCCCCCCCGCTTGTGTTGGGTTGTTCGTGATTCCTGTTTCCATCGTCAAAATTGCTGTACATTTTTTCCAGTGGGAGAAAACAGGGAAACTGTGAATAAAACTTTTGTTAATGGTTCTGGAACTTTACCCCATTCTGTCAATTGTACAATGTTCAAATAAAAATCTACTCATATTTAGGTTTAACACATTAAAATATAACCCATGGACTGAGAACAAACCTAACTTTGGCTTTTTCTTTTTGTCATGTGTAATTTCTGCAGCCTCATCTCTGTTTGAAATCATATTGCCTAAAGTAGTGCGTATGTTTCACTGTTGGCAAAGTTTTTACATCTTTTCCATTTTTGCATTGTTTCTGCTTGTGGGAAAACAAAGGTGTCACCTCCACAGAATATTAGCTGATGAATGTTTAAACAAAACCAAACCAAAGGAAAAAACAAAAAACAAAAAAACAGTATCTGGGCTATTCGTACAACTGGACTTTAGGACTTTTTTCAGTCAAATACTCTGTACTCAGCAACGTTAAGTTAGTTCATAGCACTGTTTTTTATTATTTATTTATTTACAAGTATTTATTTATATTTCATCAAATCAGGCCCTGGTTGTGAATTTGGGTGTGCCAAACTGCACTGAACTTTGCATTCTACTTTTTGGAATATCAGCACAACTCTGTAGATAGGCTTTCTACTGTTTCAGTTAACAAATGGCAATATTGCCCAGCCTTAGTAAGTGTGTGTGTGTGTGTGTGTGTGTGTGTGTGTGTGTGTGTGTGTGTGTGTGTGTGTGTGTGTGTGTGTGTGTGTGTGTGTGTGTGTGTGTGTGTGTGTGTGTGTGTGTGTGTGTGTGTGTGTCTTTAAGGTTCGCTCAGACGGACATCCACATTTCACCTGGCTGCAGAATGCTACTTTTGAGAAGTGGGGATGGACCGGTAGCCTGCCTAGGTAGTGGACATTCAGGAACCAGGGGGTTCCATGGTGCAGTGGATGCTGAAGCGTGCAGCACCAGCACATGCTCCCAAACCTGACCTGGCCAAAGTTCACTCCCACATGTGGTACTGACACTTCTTTCTGTGCTAACCTCACTGATGTCTGCAAAGCCTCATTATACAGAAGGATGTAAAAATCCTTGCAGCTGCATTTTAGGAAAGAAAGACAGGGTTTTTAAATGACTTTCAAAATGTTAAATCAGGCTTGTTTAAAATGCATGTAGCACTGCAGCAGCACCAAGCCAAAAGGAGTCATGCAGCTGGAAAACAAGGAACCACAACTGCAGGACAAAGCATGTGACCCGGGCTGCTCTCCGGGACGCACCTGCACCACCGAAGAAGAGAAGGCAGAGAAGGCACAGCGCACCAACGTCTAACTCCATCCAGTCCACATCAAACCCAAAAGGAGATGTGCAGAAGTTACTGCTACAGCCTTCACATATCTTAAACATCGTGCTCTGTCTCCTTCCAACTCGCCTCCTGGGAGCAAAGTGTGAGAAAATGTGCCAAAAGCTACAGAATAAATAACAGACATGGGGGTGGGGGGGGTGCTTCAAATGAATGCAAATTCAGATACACCCCCACTCCAAAACGCACACCACCACCAACTTTGTTCACATATTGATGTGTTCTGCAATCAGCTTCAATGGCATGAGCCATCATCTGAGAAAAAGGGGAGCAAAAAAGAGGAGCAAAGTGAAATCGTGCTCCCAGATTATTTCTTGACTTGAGTCCATCTATGGCTTTCATTAGCCCCCCATTAATTAGCCTTCTTTGACTCATTTGCAAGTCAATGGCCGGGCTGTAGGACCGGCGGCTTTGAGCCCCTGTGATCTCTGGCTCCTCCGGCCCCTCCACCCCTCTCACACTGGATGCAAGCCTGCCTGACAATTAGTACAAAAGAGATGCATGCGCTGTATAGCCAATACATTATTCATTTTTCCTCCTCACTTAAATAAATCATAATGTTCTTGAGGGTTTTACTTAAACAGCATGCTTCCCCCCCCCCCCCCCCCGGTTCTTCCAGCCACAGCCCCAGATGGAATCAGTCTGCACTGACCTTGTCTTGTCAATAGTGGGAGTCAAACACAGAACATCATGGAGGACAGAAGAGGACAATCTGCCCACTGACACGTCCTTTCACCAGACCCAGTCATTCAACTTTGAAGATTGCCACGCTTTCAGATTTCTCATTCTGCTGTGACGTCTGATCTGTTTGACTCTGCAAATCAGATTTTTTTCAGCACTTTTCACAGATGACTGAGTTAAAGGTCCTCCTGAGTTTTGACTGCTTCTCCAGAAAGGGAATCAAGGCTCCATCCCAGTGCCCTGGATTTCCTCTGCATTGACCTGTTAGTGGTGTTTTGTGGACCAGTGCAGCCTGGGCTGAACAGAGCATCTGTCTCAGTGATTTAGCAGCCCTTTGTACTATTATTCATCTGACTGAAGGGAGTCGGTGTCCAGCTGAGGGTCTGAATCTTTTATGACCACTTGCAGCCCATTCAGAAAAAGGTATTCAACAGAAGACATTTGGGACCCACAGCACATGTATTGATGTATATGGCTGCATATTGACTTTGAACATCATTTCTTTGTAAAATTGCACAAACTTGCATTAAGATATGAATTTATAAAGCTTGCTTTGAGATTTCTTGTCACTCATTCTGTCTTCTTTAAGGTGATTTTGGGGAAGTTGTGGCCTAAAGGTTTGAGAAAAGGCCTTGCAGTAAGAGGATCATAGGTACAGTTCCCTGTCAGAGGGGAAAATCACTAAATGGTAAATGGACTGTATTTATATAGCACTTTTCCATCTGTATCAGATGCTCAAAGTGCTTTACAATAATGCCTCACATTCACGAGTCAGAGTGCTGCCATACAAGGCGTTCACTACACACCAGGAGCAACTTGGAGATTAAGGACCTTGCACAAGGGCCCCCCTTAGTGGTTTGCTGGTCAGGGTGGGATTTGAACTGAGGGTCCTCTGGTCTCAAGCCCAATGCTTAACCACTAGACCATCACCTCCCTAAAGGCACATTTCCACCCCAGGAATTCGACCATCTTCCCAGATTTTATGAATGTGTACAGGAACAGACAGTTCAGTGGCTTTCACAGCCGTTATGTCTCCACTGCAGCGAAGATGCACCCGGTCCGAGGTGACAACAAACACCCTAATGCTAGCAGTAGCTAGTAACTGAACTTTAACCCTTAACATTAGATGAAAAGCATCATACAAAAAAGTTTGCTTGCTAGCTATCTTTAATGGAACCCGGGAGAGGTCACTTAAAGTGATATTTTTTTTTCTGGCCATGATCATTTGTGCACACGTTTTCCTTTAATTGAGCCCTTGAATTAATAGAATGTGCTCTCAAATTAATAAAATGTGCTCATGTTTTCCTGGCTGTGATAATTCGTGCGCACGTTTTCCTTTAATTTGAGGGCTCAATTAAAAGAAAACATGCGCATGTTTTATTAAATTGAGCCCTCAAATTAATAAAACGTGCGCATGTTTTCTTTTAATTGAGCCCTCGAATTAATAAAACGTGCGCACGTTTTCCTTTTGTTCAAATGAACTCCATAATTGACCTAAAGTGTCATCCTCACGACGGGGAGACGCTTCGCCCTCAGCATCCTTTTAATGTGCTTAAACTCCAGATGATGCCATGCTGGGCAGTTAGAGCTCTCTGTATGTCCTTGTGTGCCCAAACCATGATGATACACCCTGACCAGTATCCATTTCTAATGGGGAAATGTACACTGTCTGCTGGTTTGTTGACTAATAGCCACATTTAAGTGTCATGACAATATTGAATAAGTGAGTGCACGTTTTACAAATTGTGGCCACGTTTAAGTAGATCGCGATGACGGCTCCATAATCTTTACTATCAAACATTAGAGAACTAGTGAGGATGACAAAGCAAAAGCAATTTAGGCTGTTTTTTAACTGGCTTCCACAAAATTGCTTGGTAATGCAAACTCTGAAAATATCCATTTCATTAATCGTTTTCCTGACTGCAGAAATCTTGATTGCAACATCCCTTCCCACTGCAGCATCCATCATTGAATAAAATGCAGTGACTCTTTTGTCCCCACCACACCAGTGCAACGAAAATTTTGGGTCTGAGCCACTTTTGTTGTGATTGCTCAGACGCTGTAGTCTTGTATCTGCTTTTCTGTTTCTGCACTGTTTTGTGGTTTAAGTCTGCAGGTCTCCGGGTCACTGACGTAAGCGTTCGCATCATTGAAGATTCAAATCTTCGCTGGACCTTGTCTGTCACCTGCATCACCTCATCAGTCCATCGTCACTTTTTCTCTCCATTGCAGTTATTTTGCTTCCTTACTGTCTTCACATGCATGGTTTTAATGAGCTGTCTCTGAGAAAATCAGGTGGGTGGCCATGTACTGTAGGTGTGCTCGATGGCCCCGACTCGGATTGTGATGAAATTTTCACCAATTACCCTTCAAATAGGCTTATTAGGCATGGTAAAGTTTGTTTTTTTTCATCAGATCAAATTTTACCACATTTTTTGGTCAAGTCAAAATTTGATGTCAATTTGATGTCCATTATATTAAAATATATAGTAAAAATGGTTAACTTTGACAAAGCAATTTTCAAATCCGAGCACTTGGTTAGAAAACTGAGCATGAGAACTCATCAGGGATGCCCTGAACTCTGAAAACCATTGTCCATTCAGTTAACTTTTCCTTATATTTCTAAAATCAACACTTTTTGAATTTTATAGGTGGACGCTATTAGGGCCAAATCCTGTGAGGCAGGAATTTGAAATTCCTCATATATTAGTCATATTTCAGTAAATAAGGCCAAGGACGCACTGACAAAGGTCAAGGTCAAGCAGTCATATTCAGCAGTATGTATTACCACCAGAATTGATAATATTGAGCTTTTAATGAACATCGTGATAGACATTACTGATGTAAAATGGTGCACAGGTTCCTACTGTGGGATCTGCCTTAATTGGTCCTGAGCAAGGGTCTTAATCTGCCAGTTGTTCACTGAAAAAAATTTGGAGTGACATTTACTTGAAAAAAACCTAGCAAGTTTTTTCACATCAGAAATTTCCAAGTAAATTCTACAAGGAGAATTCTTAAGTAAATTTTACTTGCATACATTAGTTTGTTTGTTTGTTTTTTTACTGTCTTTATTCCTAAAAAGTAAAACTTGCAACATGCAGATCCAATTTGGATCTGCATGTTGATTTGCCACAAATTCTACACTGGACGCCCTTCCTGACGCACTTCCACATTACATGAAATGTGGCAGGGGTGGGGTTTGAACCAGGAACCCATCTGCATTGAAACCAAGTGTACTAACTGCTTGTCCACCACCTCTGCACTGAGTTTTAAGTCCCTTTGGCTGCCTTTGTTTTCACCAGTCGCCACAGCAGATCTTGGATCATTAGTTCATGAATGTGTTCATTATAAAAACAACCATCAATGCATCTTGATGCATCTTTTTTCTAAACAGAATTTCTTTTGTCTCACTGTCTGACAAATATAAGGTGTTTTTTTTGTTTTTTGTTTTTTTAACAATCCATAGCAGGCAGAGGTGTGGCCAAGTGATTAGTGCACTTAGTTTCAGTGCAAAAGGTTCCCGGTTCAAACCTCACCTCTGCCGCATTTCTCCATGTGATGTGGAGGTCCATCAGGAAGAGCATCCAGTTTAGAATTTGTGCCAAACCAACATGCAGATCCAAACTGGATCATGCTGTGAAAACAAGGGGAAACAGCTGAAAAGTTTTACTTTTTTATGAATAAAGACAGAGTAAAATTCAATGAAATATTCAGTTGATAATTGCTAGCAAATGTTACTTGAGTTATCCTTTTAGATTAACTAATATATGCAAGTAAAATTTACTTAGAATTCTCCTTTAAAAATGTACTTGGATTTTCTGAGTGGAAAAACTTACCTAGGTTTTTTTTCAAGTAAATATCACTCCAAATTTTTTTCAGTGTTCCTCATGTACAGATGAGTGCCCTACACCCGACATTGGTGTGGAAGTGTGAGGCTTCGGCATCATATGGAAAAGTGTAACAGACATGTCATTGCTATTTACATGTAAAGTAGACATCATTTGAAAAATGTATTCATTCATTCATTATTGTCTATATCTGCTCATTCTAATGAAGCATCACAGGGAGGATCATTGGACGAGTGCCTGGGTCCACTCTGGGTGCACCACCAGTCCACTGCAGGACCAGACATATTTATATGACATTTAAACAGTTTCTTGTCACTTGATTGGTACATTGCATATCATTTGACATTCATTATTTGTTTCATTCTATGGGTGATGTCATTACCGTGCATTTTTTGTACTATTTGAGTGCATTTTTCTCCCATGCATTTTGCTCTATTAGCTTTTTCTAAAAAAAATGCTTCCATGATGCGAAGAAGCTAAACCCAGAAGCCACAGTTTTTTTTTTTAGGGGGCATCTTTCACGGCAGGTGAAGCTCTTCTTCACTACATTTGGAAAAGCAATATGTGTTTCCCCACATACTGATGAGCTTGTCAGCAGCTCTCACTCTGCTCAGCGTGTTGGTGAGCTGTCCGCAGGCTGCAGTACGCTGCTGAATGAAAACAGAACCCACTGTGCTCCCTGCTGTTGGCTTATTGCATCTTTCTAATTTAATGGCGAAATTCAACTGATGCAGATCTATTTAGGTGTTATAGAAACAGATAATGATTCTTTTCTATTCATGCTGTGGAAAGAATATTTTCATTCATCAAGAGATGGAATGTTTCCTTCAAATGGTTGTGCCAGTTTGAATAGAATGTTTCCAACTTTCAAATCATGCAAATATTCTTACATTGCCTCATGAACATTTATTATTTGTATACTGATCATAATTTCATAGCTTAGACTCTATTTAATCCATCAGCACTGGTCTGACAGCTTTAAGTCCCAGATGTCTCTGCTCATTTAGAATGTTGCACAGAGAGCTTCAAGGTACCAAACCCTGCACACTCTCCCTGGGACGTTCCTCTGCCTCACTTTGGCTGTTGTGTATTTGAGCGTTTTACTCGTGCACTGTGGGGTCTGGGAGATCTGAGGCTTCACACAGACTCAGCGAGCCTGTCACTTGAGACTGGGCCGAAACAGGTAGCGCAATTAGCCAGCAGAGAACATGTTTATCTGTCAGCCGGAGACAGAATGGAACGGCTTTGAGGCAGGGGGGTTCATCCCAGCCCTTTTAACTGTGTACAGGCTATTAGACTGTTTCACAGAACTCATTTCCAGATACAAAAAGGGAATGCTAGTACTTCCAACCCCTCCTTACCCAATTAGGAGAAGAATCCCCCCTTCTTCAGCATTTATTACACCTATTCAGTATTCCGAATGCTACAATCAGTTTCCATAACTAGGCTGCACAAAGAGCAAACGCTCCATTTGGTGTGATTTGTTGCCCCGCTTGACCACTTCTTTGTCTGGGCCGAGCTGGCTAAGCGCTGTGGAATGGGGCACCCCTGCTGTTTTATCAGGTCTGCTGAATCCGTAATGAATAACTGAGGGTGACAGTGACAGCAGAGGGAGGGGAAGGAGAGGTAAGAGCAACGGACCGCCTTATTTGAATCATTTAAGCAAGACGCAATTACGGCTGTGCCCAGCGTGGAGGAAACAGCCCATTTTAAAGGCAACACAAATCAATGAGCACAGTGATGGTGATGTGTTGACAGAAGTGCCTGTTAGCGCTGTACGGCTGCTCTCGAGGATCATTACACACCCTGTAGACAATGCATTATCACCAAAAGAGAGGAAGGAAAACAAAGAGCCGTGAGAAGTGAGGAGAGGCCACGTGGCGATGGACTGTAATTCAAAAAGTGAAATAGACACAACTCTTCAAGGACAAGTTACTCCAGTTGTCAACTTTGGAACATTGGAAGAACATTTACATCTGTAGCCTTTTGAAAAGGCCTTTTCTGACCTCTGTGGGCCACTGCTGCACTAAAGTTTTCCATTTACCAAAATTCAAAGATTGTGGTTTAAAATCACACTGAAACAAAGGATGCACCATTTCTAGCTTCAGACATGTTCCGTGTTTCTCAAAGAAACACTTTTTTTTTCCATGTAGATTTTCAGCTGGATATCCTGTTGGGACTGATTTGTCTGGACAGTATACACTCGGTGAGCAAAGACAGGCTTGAGTGGATTTCTGCCAATCTATAGGGTGTGGTGGAGCACTGATTAGCACACTGGTCTTCAGTGCAGCCACATCTTGTCCCGGCTGAGACGAGCACCCGATGCCCCTGCTTACCCTGGAGTAAAAACCTGACTAATTATAGTTGGAGACATACAAAAGTGGCCATCAAAATGTGAGCAACTCTAACTGGTGCTTTCCCAAAGCTCTGGAATAAGTATATATTATATATATATATATATATATATATATTATATATATATATACGAGGGCTGTCCGTAAAGTATAGGTCCTTTTTATTTTTTCAAAAACTATATGGATTTCATTCATATGTTTTTACGTCAGACATGCTTGAACCCTCGTGCGCATGCGTGAGTTTTTCCATGCCTGTCGGTGACGTCATTCGCCTGTGAGCACTCCTTGTGGGAGGAGTCGTCCAGCCCCTCGTCGGAATTCCTTTGTCTGAGAAGTTGCTGAGAGACTGGCGCTTTGTTTGATCAAAATTTTTTCTAAACCTGTGAGACACATCGAAGTGGACATGGTTCGAAAAATTAAGCTGGTTTTCAGTGAAAATTTTAACAGCTGGTGAGAGATTTTGAGGTGATTATGTCGCTTTAAGGACTTTTCACAGTGCGAGACGTCGCGCAGCGCTCTCAGGCAGCGTCATCAGCCTGTTTCAAGCTTAAAACCTCCACATTTCAGGCTCTATTGATCCAGGACGTCGTGAGAGAACAGAGAAGTTTCAGAAGAAGTCGGTTTCAGCATTTTATCCGGATATTCCACTGTTAAAGGAGATTTTTTTAATGAAAGACGTGCGGGCGGATTGCAGCGTCGGCTCGCAGCCGCCGCGACGCTCCGTCACAGGAAAAACACCTCTGTTGGAAGCCTTGAGGACAAGTTGGAACATCTCCAGCTGATAAACAATTTCTCATATACTCACTCCACTGAAAGCCATCAAAAGCCAACTGGATTTTAACAAATGGTTATCAACACGGAGGTGTTTTTCCTGTGCCGCCGCACCGCACAAAAACTCACGCATGCGCACGAGGGTTCAAGCATGTCTGACGTAAAAACATATGAATGAAATCCATATAGTTTTTGAAAAAAAATAAAAAGGACCTATACTTTACGGACAGCACTCATATATATATATATATATATATATGTATATATATATTTAAAAATCCAAAAATAGGTTTACAAATTGCTTAATGGGCAAAGTTTTAAGCCATATACATGTAAAATGTTAATTGTTTGAATTTACACAATATTTAACAAAGTCAGAAAATATTCAGACATTTAACATATGAATTCATAGTTTTTATTATGTCTGTCCTCAGTCATAGTTGGGGCATTATGTTTTCACCCTGTCCAGGCAGCTGTCTATTGATAAATGTTTATTTATTATTTGTTTGTTTGTTTTTTTTTGCACAATAACTAAAGAATGCCTTGTCTGATTTAAACCATTTTTTTTGGTGTACTGGAGAGGCTACCTTTTGAAAATGGCCTTCAACCATGATCCGATATGGCTGCTGTGGATGCCATCTTGGTTTTCCTTTCCACACAATGACAAAAGAACACCTTATCTGGTAGTGAAGTGGGGGAGGCTCGAGCAAAAGTTCCTTTTCAAATTGGCGTTGTCCTGTTATTCAATATGACCTCTACAGATGCCATCTTGGTTTATTCCCAGTTGGTCTACTCCCATTTTGTCTACTCTAAAATTCCCAGTTCGTCTCCAGCTAGGTTCCCAGTTGGTCTACTCCCATTTTGTCTACTCTTAGGAAAGTACATAAATCCCATTTTGTCTACACCCATTTTATCTACGCCCTATCCCTAACCCTACCCCTAACCCAAACCCTAACCCAACCTCTTATAATTAAAAATCTTGTAAATAATTAAAAAACAAAATCAGGAAAATACCAGAGTAGATGAAATGGTACTATTATACATTTCTGAGAGTAGACGAAATGGGAGTAGGCCAAATGGAAGTTACATTCATTTCCATGCAGTAAGAGCTGAGAGGAAGAATCCTTTGAATACAGGGGGTCAATTCACCACAAAACCGTTGTAAAGTGCTTATCTTTTACTATACACATAGACCATATCACATCTGAAAGCACATCTTTCATGATAGAATAAATCTTTAAAACTCATTATCACCTCTATGATGAGATCATATATTGAGTATATAAGCCGGGAGCACCTGCCACCACGCTTTGTGTTCCTCTTGTTCCTATATTGTAACTTTCATGTGGTTGAATTTTAGCTGGAGGCAAAAGAGAGACGAGAGAGAATGTTGTATGGATGCGCAAATACTACTCAGTTACACACAGTGGTGTTCTTTTCCATGTTCTCAATAAATCCAGCCATTTATTTCAGATGGGGGGTTTGAGGCTTTCTGGTTTGTTGCCTTTACATTAGAGAAGCTCCAGCAGCATTCAGGCCAGTGTTGGACAGAACTTTGAGCCTGGCACCCTCTGGGACATGTTGAGCAGCAGTGCTCTTCTCTCTCTCAACTTTTCTATTTTCTAAGTAGCTTTTTACCCACTGATGTCCAGTACTTCTAATTCCATATTGTTGTACCTTGTGAAGCAATTTTGGTGGTCGATAACATCAAAAGCTTTTTTCAGGTCGATAAAAATACTTACAAAATATCCTTATTATCTATTGTTGTTGATATTTTCTCTGTTAATTCCATAATTGCCATAGCTGTCGAATGTTTTGTTCTGAATCCATACTGAGCATTATTGTTGGGAAAGTGTAGGTACACCGTCCCACAACAGGGGGCACAAATGAACGGACAATGGAGGAAGTCAAATAACAACACTTTACTGTTGTGAATGGGCACAACAAATACAACAGATTACAACAATAGACAAAAAGCCAAATCACAAAAGGTGTCGTGTGGGCAGGCTCGAAGATAGGAGACGTCTGTCCAAAGCAGAACCGGAACCACACGATTTCCTCTGCCACCAGACCCCGGGAATACTGGAGCCGCCAAGTCCCGAACTCCCAGGTGGCCACTGCCTCCGCGTGTCGGACCTGGTACTGCTGGCGAGGAACAAAAACAATTAAATGTGGGCGCTTTGCACCCAGCAATCCGCACGGCAGAAAACTACTTCCACCTCTCGTTGGAAAAGGAGTCTGCTATACAACGCACAAAAGTCACAAAAGGTTACTATCACACAGTCAGCTGAGAACGTTACCTTCCAGGATGAACGATATCTCGGCAAAGAGGTGGAGACATCGTCCTGCTGATGTACCCCTGCTGATCGGATGATTGGTAACAGCTGTTGCAGGTGATGCGTGACAGCTGTCACCCTTGCTGCTCCTGTGAGCGGCTGCGCCCTCTGGTGCCTGGAGCCCGCACTCCAGACAGGGCGCCCTCTGGTGGAGGGCCAGCAGTACCTCCTCTTCTGGCGGCCCAATCAATCAATCAATCAATCAATTTTTTTTATATAGCGCCAAATCACAACAACAGTTGCCCAAAGGCGCTTTTAATAATTATTGTAAGGCAAGGCCATACAATAATTATGTAAAACCCCAACGGTCAAAACGACCCCCTGTGAGCAAGCACTTGGCTACAGTGGGAAGGAAAAACTCCCTTTTAACAGGAAGAAACCTCCAGCAGAACCAGGCTCAGGGAGGGGCAGTCTTCTGCTGGGACTGGTTGGGGCTGAGGGAGAGAACCAGGAAAAAGACATGCTGTGGAGGGGAGCAGAGATCGATCACTAATGATTAAATGCAGAGTGGTGCATACAGAGCAAAAACAGAAAGAAACAGTGCATCATGGGAACCCCCCAGCAGTCTACGTCTATAGCAGCATAACTAAGGGATGGTTCAGGGTCACCTGATCCAGCCCTAACTATAAGCTTTAGCAAAAGGAAAGTTTTAAGCCTAATCTTAAAAGTAGAGAGGGTGTCTGTCTCCCTGATCTGAATTGGGAGCTGGTTCCACAGGAGAGGAGCCTGAAAGCTGAAGGCTCTGCCTCCCATTCTACTCTTACAAACCCTAGGAACTACAAGTAAGCCTGCAGTCTGAGAGCGAAGCGCTCTATTGGGGTGATATGGTACTACGAGGTCCCTAAGATAAGATGGGACCTGATTATTCAAAACCTTATAAGTAAGAAGAAGAATTTTAAATTCTATTCTAGAATTAACAGGAAGCCAATGAAGAGAGGCCAATATGGGTGAGATATGCTCTCTCCTTCCAGTCCCCGTCAGTACTCTAGCTGCAGCATTTTGAATTAACTGAAGGCTTTTTGGGGAACTTTTAGGACAACCTGATAATAATGAATTACAATAGTCCAGCCTAGAGGAAATAAATGCATGAATTAGTTTTTCAGCATCACTCTGAGACAAGACCTTTCTAATTTTAGAGATATTGCGTAAATGCAAAAAGCAGTCCTACATATTTGTTTAATATGCGCTTTGAATGACATATCCTGATCAAAAATGACTCCAAGATTTCTCACAGTATTACTAGAGGTCAGGGTAATGCCATCCAGAGTAAGGATCTGGTTAGACACCATGTTTCTAAGATTTGTGGGGCCAAGTACAATAACTTCAGTTTTATCTGAGTTTAAAAGCAGGAAATTAGAGGTCATCCATGTCTTTATGTCTGTAAGACAATCCTGCAGTTTAGCTAATTGGTGTGTGTCCTCTGGCTTCATGGATAGATAAAGCTGGGTATCATCTGCGTAACAATGAAAATTTAAGCAATACCGTCTAATAATACTGCCTAAGGGAAGCATATAAAGTGAATAAAATTGGTCCTAGCACAGAACCTTGTGGAACTCCATAATTAACTTTAGTCTGTGAAGAAGATTCCCCATTTACATGAACAAATTGTAATCTATTAGACAAATATGATTCAAACCACCGCAGCGCAGTGCCTTTAATACCTATGGCATGCTCTAATCTCTGTAATAAAATTTTATGGTCAACAGTATCAAAAGCAGCACTGAGGTCTAACAGAACAAGCACAGAGATGAGTCCACTGGCCCACACAACAATTATTGAAAAAATGATGTTTCTCAATGAATTTGTCCAACCTTGTCACAAAAACTTTTTCCATAATTTTAGAAAACTGTGGAAGCAATGACACTGGCCTGTAATTTGAAAATTATGTTGTCTCCATTTGTCTCCAAGGGACTACCTTGGCAATTTCCATTTTGTCTGGGAAAATTCCTGTTGACAGAGACAGATTACAAATGTAAGTGAATGGTTCAATAACAGTTTCTATTATACTTTTTACAGTCATCATGTCTAAATCTTCATAGTCAGTTTATCTTTTGCTTACAGTTTTTTTACAATATTTCTTATGCCATCTTTTTCCACATTGTCAAGGAAAATACTATGACCGTATTTACAAGTGTATTTAATTTATCTTCTACTATTAGTTTATTTCCCACCAGACTTGATCCCACATTTGAAAAATAATCATTAAACCCATTTGCAACTTCTTTTATGTCATATATCTTTTTATTTTCCTTGACAAAGTAATTTGGAAAAGTTGATTTCACTCCATCACTTTTAATCACACTATTTATAATTCCCCATGTTGCCTTTATTATCTTTACTCTTATTTAATTGTTCACTATAATAATCTTTTTTTTGTTTCCTAATTATTGTCAATAGTTTATTTTTTATATTTTTTGTATCTGTGTTCTGTTTCCTTTGTTTGCATTTTTAAAAAGCACCTATAAAATAGTTTTTCTTTACACAAGCATTTTTTATTCCCTTAGCCATGGTTTATTTACTCTTTTCTTATTATTTTTAGTAATTATAGTTTTTATTATATGATTTCATCAGTATTTTCATAAATGAATTATATGCTACGTTAACGTCGCCGACATAAACGTTCCCCAATTTTGATTTTTAAGGTCGTAATTTAATGCCTTTACTGACTTATCTCTTTTAAAATTTACAACTGTTTTTTTCTTGTATCAATTTTTGTATTTAAATATTGAAAAAACTGGTAAATGATCACGAAGATCTGTCATCAAGATCCCATTCTTATAATTTCATCTGTTCTATTTTGTGAATATATTGTCAATTACAGTTGCACTTTGCAATGTAATTCTGGTTGGTTTTGTTATCAAGGGGAATAAACCCACACTATACATTGAATTCACAAAATCACTTGTTCTTTGGCAACTGGAGCTTTCTATGTTAATGTTAAAGTCTCCACACATAAAAAACGTTTTTTTTTGATTTGATGGAATAATTCTATTATTTTATCTGTAAATTTCACAATGCAAGAGTCTGGTGCTCTGTATACACAACTGATTAGAATATTCTTAGATGTTTCATGTACAATTTAAACTGTTACAATTTCTATGACATCATCTATAATTGTCATTTCTTCTACAATTGTACATGTCAGATCTGTTTTTGTGTACAAGCAATACCTCCGCCTTTTTTATATCTTCTGTTTACAAAATACAGCTCATATCCCTCCATTTGAACATCAGCCATGAGGTCATCTTTAAGCCAAGATTCTGTGATTGCAATAATGCTGAATCTATTTTTAAACTGATTTAAATAATCTTTTTTTTTGACATTTTACAATACAAGCTTTGGCTGTTTATATGTATAAGTGACAGGGTATCTTCTGTAATTTCTTCACTATTTAACTGTTCTTCCATATAATACTCACAACCAATTGTTTTTAAGTCAAATATACTTTCATCAATGTTGGTGTCTATGTCATTATTTATCATCTGTTTCCATGTTTGATCTGATTTTTGTTGGTCAAATTACCAACTGGCATCATACTTAATTGTCTATTCAGGTCTGTATTTTGTAAGGTCATCCATGTTTTTGATTTGTATACCATTTGTTCCTTCTTTCCGCCCACAAGTCAAGCATTTTACAAGTTAAATATTTGTGAGGGTTTTCTTTTGTTGTTGTTGTTGTTGTTTTTGTTATACGGGAGTCCTGCTGGGTCTGGTGAACCCATTGCATTTGGGACTTTTAATTCAACATAATCAAACCATTTTTTTGTTAAAATACTCAGCAGATGTTTACTTCATCCCAGTTGCAAGTAATATAAACACCACATATGTTACATTTGCTCCTTTTATCTTTATTAAATCACATTTATGAATAGAAATGCCACTTGTCTTTGTTTATTTTTATTAAAATGTAACAAATAAGGAAATACATCATGAACAGGCATAAGTGGAAAATAACTAACAAATGTACAAATGAAGGAAGTTTTTCCAAAACAATAGTGTATTATTTATTTGAATTTCATTATAAAATCAACCTACTGAGATCCGTTTACACATAACATTCATCTGAACAACACATTAGCTCAATTGAACTCAGCTATGTTCATACTAGACTATGCCACACATGAGAACAGAGTTTCACTGTGTGTATTGCATATGTACTCTTCCTCTGCATCACTATCAAAACCCTCTGTGTTCCAATATCAACTGTAAGGCAGCCTGAACAAAGTCAAAGTGTCTTTATTAGTCTGCCTAGGGAGAAATTTGTCTTGGGCGAGGGGGCAGAGGGTTTGCTTTGCCAGCTTGATCAGTTGTGGTATGGGACCATGCTGACAGAGCTATTATAATGTCAAGTCTCCAGTGTTGGTACCCACAAGACAGAGGGGAAATTTGCGGGAATGTGGGTGCAGTTCCCGCACAAGGTTGCAACAATGTGTGGGAACAGTGGGTGCACACACCGAGAACCCATTCACCTGCTTCTCTCTCTCTCTCCCAGAGAGCAGAAAGGGAAAATGATTTCAGGATCTATGATTTCCACACTTTCACTAGCCCCAGGTCCAGTGGACCTGAAGAGCCTGTATGTAATATAAATATGAGGGGGTTATATGGGGGTTGCGTCAATGAAAATGTTTTCTGATTTATGTTCCTCACGGAAAATGAGCCAAGGCCACTGAATCTTAGTTTGAAAAAAAAAAATTTGTATCATTTTTCTTTAGCTAAAAACTTAAAACAGGTCCCACAGATGCACAGACCCTATAACGGTTAACATAATTTTTAGACGAGAACATAAAATTATATGAAATGACTTGTAACTGTATGGAAATATTACTCTTGACTATGAAGGACTGCATTAAGCATTTCAGATTTTAGACATTTTTGACAAAGGGGAGAAGAGGAGGTTTTCAAACATTTCAGCAGAGTTGTAGTCTACACACCTCTCTGCAGCTTCTCTCCCCCTGCCATCCCCTCATTACCCATCCCCGTAGAGACGGTGTCTGCTCCCAGACCACCAATACCAGTAAAAATCTATTTAAGCAAAAATTCAAAAAGAAAAAATAATATAGCACCTTCAACTGCACCACAGACTAAAACAGTTAAATGTGGTCTATTAAACATTAGGTCTCTCTCTTCTAAGTCCCTGTTGGTAAATGATATAATAATTGATCAACATATTGATTTATTCTGCCTTACAGAAACCTGGTTACAGCAGGATGAATATGTTAATGAGTCAACACCCCCGAGTCACACTAACTGCCAGAACGCTCGTAGCACGGGCCGAGGCGGAGGATTAGCAGAATCTTCCATTCCAGCTTATTAATTAATCAAAAACCCAGACAGAGCTTTAATTCATTTGAAAGCTTGACTCTTAGTCTTGTCCATCCAAATTGGAAGTCCCAAAAACCAGTTTTATTTGTATTATATCTATCGTCCACCTGGTCGTACTGTGAGTTTCTCTGAATTTTTCAGACCTTTTGTTCTGACTTAGTGCTTAGCTCAGATAAGATAATTCTAGTGGGCGATTTTAACATCCACACAGATGCTGAGAATGACAGCCTCAACACTGCATTTAATCTATTATTAGACTCTATTGGCTTTGCTCAAAATGTAAATGAGTCCACCCACCACTTTAATCATATCTTAGATCTTGTTCTGACTTATGGTATGGAAAAGAAGACTTAACAGTATTCCCTGAAAACTCCCTTCTGTCTGATCATTTCTTAATAACATTTACATTTACTCTGATGGACTACCCAGCATGTGGTGGAATAAGTTTCATTACACTAGAAGTCTTTCAGAAAGTGCTGTAACTAGGTTTAAGGATATGATTCCTTCTTTATGTTCTCTAATGCCATATACCAACACAGTGCAGATTAGCTACCTAAACTCTGTAAGTAAGATAGAGTATCTCGTCAATAGTTTTACATCCTCATTGAAGACAACTTTGGATGCTGTAGCTCCTCTGAAAAAGAGAGCTTTAAATCAGAAGTTGCCTGACTCCGTGGTATAACTCACAAAACTCGCAGCTTAAGCAGATAACCCGTAAGTTGGAGAGGAAATGGCGTCTCACTAATTAGAAGATCTTCATTTAGCCTGGAAAAAGAGTCTGTTGCTCTATAAAAAGCCCTCCGTAAAGCTAGGACATCTTACTATCATCATTAATTGAAGAAAATAAAAACAACCCCAGGTTTCTTTTCAGCACTGTAGCCAGGCTGACAAAGAGTCAGAGCTCTATTGAGCTGATTATTCCATTAACTTTAACTAGTAATGACTTCCTGACTTTCTTTGCTAACACAATTTTAACTATTAGAGAAAAAATTACTCATAACCATCCCAAAGACGTATTGTTCTCTTGGCTGCTTTCCAGTGATGCCGGTATTTGGTTAGACTCTTTCTCTCAGATTGTTCTGTCAGAGTTATTTTCATTAGTTTCTTCATCCAAACCATCAACATGTCTATTAGACCCATTCCTACCAGGCTGCTCAAGGAAGCCCTACCATTATTTAATTTAATTTAATTTTATTACAGAGATTAGAGCATGCCATAGGTATTAAAGGCACTGCGCTGCGGTGGTTTGAATCATATTTATCTAATAGATTACAATTTGTTCATGTAAATGGGGAATCTTCTTCACAGACTAAGGTTAATTATGGAGTTCCACAAGGGTCTGTGCTAGGACCAATTTTATTCACTTATACATGCTTCCCTTAGGCAGTATTATTAGACGGTATTGCTTAAATTTCATTGTTACGCAGAGATGATACCCAGCTTTATCTATCCATGAGCCAGAGGACACACACCAATTAGCTAAACTGCAGGATTGTCTTACAGACATAAACACATGGATGGCCGCCTTGGGCAACTGTTTGTTGTGATTTGGCGCTATATAAAAATTGATTGATAAAACTGAAGTTATTGTACTTGGCCCCACACATCTGGAAACATGGTGTCTAACCAGATCCTTACTCTGGATGCATTACCCTGGACCTCTAGTAATACTGTGAGAAAATGTGGAGTCATTTTTGATCAGTGATATGTCATTCAAAGTGCATATTAAACAAATATGTAGGACTGCTTTGTTGCATTTACGCAATATCTCTAAAATAGAAAGGTCTTGTCTCAGAGTGATGCTGAAAAACTAATTCATACATTTATTTCCTCTAGGCTGGACTATTGTAATTCATTATTATCAGGTTGTCCTAAAAGTTCCCTGAAAAGCCTTCAGTTAATTCAAAATGCTGCAGCTAGAGTACTGACGGGGACTAGAAGGAGAGAGCATATCTCACCCATATTGGCCTCTCTTCATTGGCTTCCTGTTAATTCTAGAATAGAATTTAAAAGTCTTCTTCTACTTATAAGGTTTTGAATAATCAGGTCCCATCTTATCTTAGGGACCTCGTAGTACCATATCACCCCAATAGAGCGCTTCGCTATCAGACTGCAGCTTACTTGTAGTTCCTAGGGTTTGTAAGAGTAGAATGGGAGGCAGAGCCTTCAGCTTTCAGGCTCCTCTCCTGTGGAACCAGCTCCCAATTCAGATCAGGGAGACAGACACCCTCTCTACTTTTAAGATTAGGCTTAAAACCTTTCCTTTTTGCTAAAGCTTATAGTTTAGGGCTGGATCAGGTGACCCCTGAACCATCCCTTAGTTATGCTGCTATTGATTTAGACTGCTGGGGGGTTCCCATGATGCACTGAGTGTTTCTTTCTCTTTTTTGCTCTGTATGCACCACTCTGCATTTAATCATTAGTGATCGATCTCTGCTCCCCTCCACAGCATGTCTTTTTCTGATTCTCTCCCCTCAGCCCCCAACCAGTCCCAGCAGAAGACTGCCCCTCCCTGAGCCTGGTTCTGCTGAAGGTTTCTTCCTGTTAAAAGGGAGTTTTTCCTTCCCACTGTAGCCAAGGCTTGCTCACAGGGGGTCGTTTTGACGTTGGGGTTTTACGTAATTATTGTAGGGCCTTGCCTTACAATATAAGCGCCTTGGGGCAACTATTTGTTGTGATTTGGCGCTATATAAATAAAATTGATTGATTAATTGATTCATCCACTGATTCACTGTACTTTCATCCACTGAGTCACTGTACTGAATTTTTATTTATTTATTTTATTTTTTAACAGACCTGTATTTAGGTTGGTGGCACAGTGGATTAGTGGTTGGCACTGTTGCCTCACAAACAAGCAGGTCATGGAATTGTTCACACCAGGTTCTTTCTGTATGGGTTTGCATGTTCTTTCTGTGTTGGCTTGGGTTCACTCTGGGAGCTCTGGCTTCCCCAGCTTCCGAAAAAACATGCAGGTGACATCATAGGCGAACTGGTGACTCTAAATTGGTCGTAGGTGTACAAGAGAGTGTGAATGTGTTTGTCAATATGTGGCCCTGTGATAGACTGGTGTCCTGTCCAGGGTGTACCCTGTCTCACGGTATGTGTCTGTCCTTGTCCTGTACCCTTGTGACAGTTACTCGTGTAGTTATTTGAAGTTTCCTGTGGGTTTTCATGTCAGTGTGCACTATCTGTTTCATGAATGTCTTTGGTGTCTATTTAAAGTGGATATGACACCTAAAAAATTTAGGTAAAACTGATATAAATATCAAAATACATACAGTATAGTAAGTTGGAAAGTGGTTTTAATTATTATCACTGAGAAATAAATTTTGTACAGTTTTTCAAAAGTGTGTTTCTTGGAAAGCGTGCTGGCAGCGTCCCATCGGTGGTCACGTGATGCCGTGACGTCACAATGTGTAGAGTCCCATCTTTGTCTGTTAGATTGACAACAGGAACAGATAGACCTCAGCATGGACAAGATCAAGAACTTTTCTGACTCCTCTTCAAGTGTGGATTATTTCTGACTTGGATCTTGAGGATGTTCGCACCAGTGATTAGACCCTACAGATTGGGAGCCGTATTCTTTCGGACGAACATTCAAACCAGGAGCATTCTGGCATCGAAAATAATGCCGACGGTGTTTATGGCAGAGCCAAAGCAGAGGCAAGAGACGTGCCAATTCCGATGGATTTTGAAAGGCTGCAGAATAGGGAATGGGTAAGGGAGGCTTTGATTTTTGTTGCTGCTGTTAAACGAGATATGGAAAATGAGGAAAAGTTAGCCAAGAAGGGACAGGCAGAATACAACTACAATCACAGAGACAACAGAGAAATCATAATGAGGAAGAAACCAAATCCCAATAGCAAACTACTACGAGGATCTATACCGAGCAAGAGAAAGTAAACCGGAGTATGAGGCATGGACCATAGAATATCGGCAGAGGTTGAGAGAGTTACAAACCAACTAAGACCGCAAAACATACCAAAAATAGACTCGAAGAGATGCTGTGGGTAAAGAGGAAACTAAAATGGAAAAAGGCAATGGGACCAGACAACATACCAAATAAAATATCATAAATGCAACAAATGACACTATGAAAATATACTGTACAATGTTTAATCAAACGGCACATACAAACAAAATCCCCAATGAATGGAGGAATGCCACATTATAAGCATATACAAAGGTAAAGGAAAAAAAGGCAAATGTGCCAATGAAAGGGGAATTACCCTCAGCAGCAACATAGGAAAATTTGATGAAAGAATCCTACACCATAGAATAAAACGCCTGATACAAATCAGTGAACTACAGGGAGGTGGTAAGGAAAACATAGGAACTGCAGCCCACATGTTACTATTAAACCACTTGACTGACAACAAAAAAACAAGACACATATGTTCCGTGGATGTGACCAAAGCATATGATAAAGCCTGGGCAGATGCCCTGATGTACACTCTCTACAAAAAACGGACTAAGAGATAAAATATGGCTAAAATAAAGGAGCTCAACAAAAATCTGAAAGCCTCAATAATGACCAGATATCAATCAATCAATCAATCAATTTTTTTTATATAGCGCCAAATCACAACAAACAGTTGCCCCAAAGCGCTTTATATTGTAAGGCAAGGCCATACAATAATGATGTAAACCCCAACGGTCAAAACGACCCCCTGTGAGCAAGCACTTGGCTACAGTGGGAAGGAAAAACTCCCTTTTAACAGGAAGAAACCTCCAGCAGAACCAGGCTCAGGGAGGTGCAGTCTTCTGCTGGGACTGGTTGGGGCTGAGGGAGAGAACCAGGAAAAAGACATGCTGTGGAGGGGAGCAGAGATCGATCACTAATGATTAAATGCAGAGTGGTGCATACAGAGCAAAAAGAGAAATATGGACTTACAAGACAAATACAGATCAAAGACAGCATCAGACAAGGAGGAGTTTTGTCAGTCATAATGTACGCACTACTAATAGACGAAATAGGCAAAAAGATCCTGAATAACAACCTTGGAATAGAGACAGGTACAATAGAAAAAATAGGATGCCTACTATGGATGGACGACATAGCCCTCATATCAGAGACGGCCAAGGAAATGCAAACAATGCTAACAATGCAAACATAAATGATCTAGCAAATAGGTACCACATAGAATTTGGGGAAGAAAAAAGCAAAGTTATGACGATAGGGAAACCAAAAGATGATACAAATTTCTACATAGGACCCAAGAAACTGGAAAAATGTGTAAATTACAAATACCTAGGGAAAATAATTAACAATAACAACAACCAAACCGACCAAATAGAAGAAGCAAAAAAGAAAGCAGAAGGAGACTTACAAACCATCCTACAAACAGCAAGAAGCCCGGATCTAAAAGGAATAGAAATGAGAATTATCTTGCAACTAGTGGAATCAAGCATAATCCCAATAACTGTGTACGCAGGAGAATCAGTGGCAACAACAAAAAAGGAGGGGAAAATGAGGAACCAAATCTTGGATATATTAAAACGGCTCCTAATACTACCAACAACAACACAGAGAGAAATCAAGTATGCGGAAACAGGGCTCTGGCATATAGACCATATATACAAAAAAACAAGGTCAACTTCCAAAAAGGATAATACAGTAGGATCAGACCTAATGAAAAACATAATCAACAACAACAGTAAACCATGGAAAATGGAAGTCCAACAAGATTAGGGAAAAACTGCAAATAACGGATCTAACAAGCAAAGGAGATATAAAAAGGAAAATAGGTAAACAGCTAATGAAGAATATCAAAGAACAAGGAGAGATCAAATCAAAGGTAAAACACGACATTGAAAACGTAAAAACATTGGAAATAGGAAAAAGGAAGCCCTACCTGGACAAACTAAACAGGATGGAAGCACATAGCATCATGATGGCAAGCACAAGAATGCTGGCAGTAAATGCAACTATAGGAATACATATGCCAATGTATCCTGTAGGTTCTGCAATGCTGAGGAGGAAACCCAAAAACATATACTAGAAGAATGCCAGCAAATCAATAGGCAAGAGTACCCGAAAGTAACAACTGAGAATATCTTTGAAGAAGATACAACCAAACTAAGAGAAACTACAAAAGCTCTTACACGGATCAAGGAAAATCTAAAATACTAGTGTGCTGCTCCCCCCTCAAGATGGTAGGGTAGCACCCTGCAGACCTGGGAACGCACACGAGATGAGATGAGAGACGAGGCTCTAATTACAGTGGTCTCTCGTTTATCGTGAGAGTTACGTTCTAAAAATAACCCGCGATAAGTGAAATCCGCGAAGTAGTCAGCGCTATTTTTTGCAATTATTATAGATGTTTTAAGGCTGTAAAACCCCTCATTACACACTTTATATGCCATATTTGGCGAAGCTCCACACAGCAGACAGGAGGGCAGTGTGAGTGGCCTGCTGCTGCATTTACCGAACCTGCAGAGTCAGTAAGCGCATCGGAGGCAGCGAGAGCAATCGCGGTGATGCCGACCAGTGCCGCAACTGGCCCGCCTGATAAGGACGCAGAATACAATGTGCTGTTAAAAAAAGCATGCAAAATTGCGAAACTGCGAGGCCGCAAAAGGTGAACCATGTTATAGTGAGGGACCACTGTACAGCATTTTCGATTCTAGTGTCTGTTTACTGTCTTTGATATTTTGTTCCGGAGCCGTGATAGTGTAGCTATTACTTGCGGACCACCATCATTACCTTCGGCTTTTTACCGTTTTCGAGTGCTTGGCATTGCATTCATCTGTGTTTAGTTATGTTATTTTCATGAAAGAATAGGAAATAAATGACAAAAGTTTCGAAAAAGATCGTCGAAAACAACAGTGAACATGCCGCCGCCGTGTTTACTACATATTGCACTGATATTTTTACAAGTTCCTTGACCATTTCATTATTACTGTGAACATATTATTTGGGGTGACATTTTATGTGTTCCTGTGAGTGGTGCGCAAACATGGAGACGGTAGAGGAAAGTGTCTGCTGTCGGGAGCAATGCGTGTGTGCGAGCGGAGCGAGCGGCAACCTGACATTTTGTGCATCGCACAACACCGCAGCTTTTGATCAATCTGCCTGGATTTGAAAAGGCTAAAACCTTTCGCCCTTGTGTTTGTGCAATATGCTGCGAAACACTGGTCAGGCAAATTGACAAACAAGTCCCTGAGAGCTGTGTTTAATCAAAGTTTCTGCCGCCAATACAGTCTACACGCAGTGACGTATTTTAGGCTGGTGCTCAGCGGGAAGTTGGTCATGGGGCATGTACATTTTTCAGTGGCGGGACGTCCAAATGTTATCTATAACGGGAAAACCATGTCCATTTTCCCAAAACACTTAGGTTGACTGAATTATATAACCTTTGTTACATGTAATAAGACTATGTTGTCTTTAAGTGTCATATCCACTTTAAATAGTCTGCAGTTTAGTTTTTGAGTTATTGTAGTCTTGTTACCTCCACCAACAAAGTCGGATGGAGGTTATGTTTCACCCCAGTTTGCTTTGATGTTTGTTTGTTTTTCTGTTATTGAACAGCCTGTCATGCACAATTTTTCATATATTCATATATTGTTATGAAATTTTTATTTTATTTTATTTTATTTTATTTTTTTATTATTATTTACTTGTCAGTCTCCAATGCTGATGCCTCATCAGTCTCCGCCGCTAATGCATCATCAGTCTCCAGAGCTGATGCCTCTTCAGTCTCCAGTGCTGATGCTGGCCACGCCCCATCAGTCTCAGCAGCCTTAAGGGTCGACACTGGTCGCGCCCCATCAGGCTCCAATGCCGACACCTTGACAGTCTGCAGCAGCACCCTCAGTGGCACCTACACACCTGGAGTCTTCAACCATGCCTTCAGCTGCATCTTAAGAAGTGCCTTCAGCCTCGCCTTCCCCTCAGTCTCCAGCATTTTTGCCACCTCCAGAGTCTTCAGCACATTCTCCAGAGTCTTCAGCTCCTCCAGAGTCTTCAGCACCGCCTTCAGCGGTGTCTACGCTTTCAGAGTCTTCAGCGACACCTTCAGCGGCACCTGTGCCTCCAGAGTATCCAGCGCCTCCTGCTCCTCCAAAGTCTCCACACCTTATCCTCCTCCAGAGGCTCCAGTGCCTCTTCCTCCTCTTCCAGAGCCTCCAGCACCTTCTCTTCCTCTTCCAGAGCCTCCAGCACCATCTTCGGCACCTCCACCACTTCCAGACCCTCTGAAGAGTACTTCATGGGTCACAGCATATTGGACAATCATTCCATCTGTGTTAGGTCTCATGCTTAAGCTGCTGTGTTGTTTTCCACATATTTGTGTCTTTCTGGCAAGTGGTATAGTTCTTCACATCATTGTCCTTGTCATCTTCCTCGTGATCCTTTTGTTGGGTTATCTGTCCCTTGTTGCCCCCACAATTGTTGTTGTTTGATTGCTCCATTTGTTTTTGTTTTTTTTGTTTTTTTGTTTTTTTGTCTCCCCAGTCCCCCTTCTCTTGTGTCTGTTTATGTCTATGGCTCCGAATTCTGCTGTCCTCCCAGTCCTCTCCATTTCCTCTCCTATTTATTATGTGGTTTCCTGGTTGTTTCTCTGCTGTCACTGTCCCAAGTACCGTCTGTTAATGTATGTCCATTGGTTTCCCTGCTGTCAGTCCTCTGTTTTTCTGTCTTTTGTCACCTTCGCTGTTGCCCCTCTTACCTCCCATCTCCCCGATGTTGGCCACATTGCCGTCTGCCTGGACTTCACCCTGTCCTCTGTTGTCTCTGTTGAAGGTCCACTGTTTGTTTGTCTGTTCCCTGTTGGCCTCATAGGTGTTCTCCTTGTTTTGATGTGTGTCAGTGGTCGTTTTGTTTTCCTGTGTGTGTGTGTGTGTGTGTGTGTGTGTGTGTGTGAGAACATCTCCCCCCCGCTTGTGTTGGGTTGTTCGTGATTCCTGTTTCCATCGTCAAAATTGCTGTACATTTTTTCCAGTGGGAGAAAACAGGGAAACTGTGAATAAAACTTTTGTTAATGGTTCTGGAACTTTACCCCATTCTGTCAATTGTACAATGTTCAAATAAAAATCTACTCATATTTAGGTTTAACACATTAAAATATAACCCATGGACTGAGAACAAACCTAACTTTGGCTTTTTCTTTTTGTCATGTGTAATTTCTGCAGCCTCATCTCTGTTTGAAATCATATTGCCTAAAGTAGTGCGTATGTTTCACTGTTGGCAAAGTTTTTACATCTTTTCCATTTTTGCATTGTTTCTGCTTGTGGGAAAACAAAGGTGTCACCTCCACAGAATATTAGCTGATGAATGTTTAAACAAAACCAAACCAAAGGAAAAAAACAAAAAACAAAAAAAACAGTATCTGGGCTATTCGTACAACTGGACTTTAGGACTTTTTTCAGTCAAATACTCTGTACTCAGCAACGTTAAGTTAGTTCATAGCACTGTTTTTTATTATTTATTTATTTACAAGTATTTATTTATATTTCATCAAATCAGGCCCTGGTTGTGAATTTGGGTGTGCCAAACTGCACTGAACTTTTCATTCTACTTTTTGGAATATCAGCACAACTCTGTAGATAGGCTTTCTACTGTTTCAGTTAACAAATGGCAATATTGCCCAGCCTTAGTAAGTGTGTGTGTGTGTGTGTGTGTGTGTGTGTGTGTGTGTGTGTGTGTGTGTGTGTGTGTGTGTGTGTGTGTGTGTGTGTGTGTGTGTGTGTGTGTGTGTGTGTGTGTGTGTGTGTGTCTTTAAGGTTCGCTCAGACGGACATCCACATTTCACCTGGCTGCAGAATGCTACTTTTGAGAAGTGGGGATGGACCGGTAGCCTGCCTAGGTAGTGGACATTCAGGAACCAGGGGGTTCCATGGTGCAGTGGATGCTGAAGCGTGCAGCACCAGCACATGCTCCCAAACCTGACCTGGCCAAAGTTCACTCCCACATGTGGTACTGACACTTCTTTCTGTGCTAACCTCACTGATGTCTGCAAAGCCTCATTATACAGAAGGATGTAAAAATCCTTGCAGCTGCATTTTAGGAAAGAAAGACAGGGTTTTTAAATGACTTTCAAAATGTTAAATCAGGCTTGTTTAAAATGCATGTAGCACTGCAGCAGCACCAAGCCAAAAGGAGTCATGCAGCTGGAAAACAAGGAACCACAACTGCAGGACAAAGCATGTGACCCGGGCTGCTCTCCGGGACGCACCTGCACCACCGAAGAAGAGAAGGCAGAGAAGGCACAGCGCACCAACGTCTAACTCCATCCAGTCCACATCAAACCCAAAAGGAGATGTGCAGAAGTTACTGCTACAGCCTTCACATATCTTAAACATCGTGCTCTGTCTCCTTCCAACTCGCCTCCTGGGAGCAAAGTGTGAGAAAATGTGCCAAAAGCTACAGAATAAATAACAGACATGGGGGTGGGGGGGGTGCTTCAAATGAATGCAAATTCAGATACACCCCCACTCCAAAACGCACACCACCACCAACTTTGTTCACATATTGATGTGTTCTGCAATCAGCTTCAATGGCATGAGCCATCATCTGAGAAAAAGGGGAGCAAAAAAGAGGAGCAAAGTGAAATCGTGCTCCCAGATTATTTCTTGACTTGAGTCCATCTATGGCTTTCATTAGCCCCCCATTAATTAGCCTTCTTTGACTCATTTGCAAGTCAATGGCCGGGCTGTAGGACCGGCGGCTTTGAGCCCCTGTGATCTCTGGCTCCTCCGGCCCCTCCACCCCTCTCACACTGGATGCAAGCCTGCCTGACAATTAGTACAAAAGAGATGCATGCGCTGTATAGCCAATACATTATTCATTTTTCCTCCTCACTTAAATAAATCATAATGTTCTTGAGGGTTTTACTTAAACAGCATGTTCCCCCCCCCCCCGGTTCTTCCAGCCACAGCCCCAGATGGAATCAGTCTGCACTGACCTTGTCTTGTCAATAGTGGGAGTCAAACACAGAACATCATGGAGGACAGAAGAGGACAATCTGCCCACTGACACGTCCTTTCACCAGACCCAGTCATTCAACTTTGAAGATTGCCACGCTTTCAGATTTCTCATTCTGCTGTGACGTCTGATCTGTTTGACTCTGCAAATCAGATTTTTTTTCAGCACTTTTCACAGATGACTGAGTTAAAGGTCCTCCTGAGTTTTGACTGCTTCTCCAGAAAGGGAATCAAGGCTCCATCCCAGTGCCCTGGATTTCCTCTGCATTGACCTGTTAGTGGTGTTTTGTGGACCAGTGCAGCCTGGGCTGAACAGAGCATCTGTCTCACTGATTTAGCAGCCCTTTGTACTATTATTCATCTGACTGAAGGGAGTCGGTGTCCAGCTGAGGGTCTGAATCTTTTATGACCACTTGCAGCCCATTCAGAAAAAGGTATTCAACAGAAGACATTTGGGACCCACAGCACATGTATATTGATGTATATGGCTGCATATTGACTTTGAACATCATTTCTTTGTAAAATTGCACAAACTTGCATTAAGATATGAATTTATAAAGCTTGCTTTGAGATTTCTTGTCACTCATTCTGTCTTCTTTAAGGTGATTTTGGGGAAGTTGTGGCCTAAAGGTTTGAGAAAAGGCCTTGCAGTAAGAGGATCATAGGTACAGTTCCCCTGTCAGAGGGGAAAATCACTAAATGGTAAATGGACTGTATTTATATAGCACTTTTCCATCTGTATCAGATGCTCAAAGTGCTTTACAATAATGCCTCACATTCACGAGTCAGAGTGCTGCCATACAAGGCGTTCACTACACACCAGGAGCAACTTGGAGATTAAGGACCTTGCACAAGGGCCCCCCTTAGTGGTTTGCTGGTCAGGGTGGGATTTGAACTGAGGGTCCTCTGGTCTCAAGCCCAATGCTTAACCACTAGACCATCACCTCCCTAAAGGCACATTTCCACCCCAGGAATTCGACCATCTTCCCAGATTTTATGAATGTGTACAGGAACAGACAGTTCAGTGGCTTTCACAGCCGTTATGTCTCCACTGCAGCGAAGATGCACCCGGTCCGAGGTGACAACAAACACCCTAATGCTAGCAGTAGCTAGTAACTGAACTTTAACCCTTAACATTAGATGAAAAGCATCATACAAAAAAGTTTGCTTGCTAGCTATCTTTAATGGAACCCGGGAGAGGTCACTTAAAGTGATATTTTTTTCTGGCCATGATCATTTGTGCACACGTTTTCCTTTAATTGAGCCCTTGAATTAATAGAATGTGCTCTCAAATTAATAAAATGTGCTCATGTTTTCCTGGCTGTGATAATTCGTGCGCACGTTTTCCTTTAATTTGAGGGCTCAATTTAATAAAACATGCGCATGTTTTCCTTTAATTGAGCCCTCAAATTAATAAAACGTGCGCATGTTTTCTTTTAATTGAGCCCTCGAATTAATAAAACGTGCGCACGTTTTCCTTTTGTTCAAAATGAACTCCATAATTGACCTAAAGTGTCATCCTCACGACGGGGAGACGCTTCGCCCTCAGCATCCTTTTTAATGTGCTTAAACTCCAGATGATGCCATGCTGGGCAGTTAGAGCTCTCTGTATGTCCTTGTGTGCCCAAACCATGATGATACACCCTGACCAGATCCATTTCTAATGGGGAAATGTACACTGTCTGCTGGTTTGTTGACTAATAGCCAACATTTAAGTGTCATGACAATATTGAATAAGTGAGTGCACGTTTTACAAATTGTGGCCACGTTTAAGTAGATCGCGATGACGGCTCCATAATCTTTACTATCAAACATTAGAGAACTAGTGAGGATGACAAAGCAAAAGCAATTTAGGCTGTTTTTAACTGGCTTCCCACAAAATTGCTTGGTAATGCAAACTCTGAAAATATCCATTTCATTAATCGTTTTCCTGACTGCAGAAATCTTGATTGCAACATCCTTCCCACTGCAGCATCCATCATTGAATAAAAATGCAGTGACTCTTTTGTCCCCACCACACCAGTGCACGAAAATTTTGGGGTCTGAGCCACTTTTGTTGTGATTGCTCAGACGCTTGTAGTCTTGTATCTGCTTTTCTGTTTCTGCACTGTTTTGTGGTTTAAGTCTGCAGGTCTCCAGGTCACTGACGTAAGCGTTTCGCATTCATTGAAGATTCAAATCTTCGCTGGACCTTGTCTGTCACCTGCATCACCTCATCAGTCCATCTGTCACTTTTTCTCTCCATTGCAGTTATTTTGCTTCCTTACTGTCTTCACATGCATGGTTTTAATGAGCTGTCTCTGAGAAAATCAGGTGGGTGGCCATGTACTGTAGGTGTCCGATGGCCCGACTCGGATTGTGATGAAATTTTCACCAATTACCCTTCAAATAGGCTTATTAGGCATGGTAAAGTTTGTTTTTTCATCAGATCAAATTTTACCACATTTTTGGTCAATTCAAAATTTGATGTCAATTTGATGTCCATTATATTAAAATATATAGTAAAAATGGTTAACTTTGACAAAGCAATTTTCAAATCCGAGCACGTGGTTAGAAAAACTGAGCATGAGACATCATCAGGGATGCCCTGAACCTCTGAAAACCATTGTCCATTCAGTGTAACTTTTCCTTATATTTCTAAAATCAACACTTTTTGAATTTTATAGGTGGACGCTATTAGGGCCAAATCCTGGTGAGCAGGAAATTTGAAATTCCTCATATATTAGTCAATATTTCAGTAAATAAGGCCAAGGACACTGACAAAGGTCAAGGTCAAGCAGTCATATTCAGCAGTATGTATTACCACCAGAATTGATAATATTGAGCTTTTAATGAAACATCGTGATAGACATTATGATGTAAAATGGTGCACAGGTTCCTACTGTGGGATCGGGCCTTAATTTGGTCCTGAGCAAGGGTCTTAATCTGCCAGTTGTTCACTGAAAAAAATTTGGAGTGACATTTACTTGAAAAAAACCTAGGCAAGTTTTTTCACTCAGAAATTCCAAGTAAATTCTACAAGGAGAATTCTTAAGTAAATTTTACTTGCATACATTAGTTTGTTTGTTTGTTTACTGTCTTTATTCCTAAAAAGTAAAACTTGCAACATGCAGATCCAATTTGGATCTGCATGTTGATTTGCCACAAATTCTACACTGGACGCCCTTCCTGACGCACTTCCACATTACATGAAATGTGGCAGGGGTGGGGTTTGAACCAGGAACCATCTGCATTGAAACCAAGTGTACTAACTGCTTGTCCACCACCTCTGCACTGAGTTTTAAGTCCCTTTGGCTGCCTTTGTTTTCACCAGTCGCCACAGCAGATCTTGGATCATTAGTTCATGAATGTGTTCATTATAAAAACAACCATCAATGCATCTTGATGCATCTTTTTTCTAAACAGAATTTCTTTTGTCTCACTGTCTGACAAATATAAGGTGTTTTTTTTGTTTTGTTTTTTTTTAACAATCCATAGCAGGCAGAGGTGTGGCCAAGTGATTAGTGCACTTAGTTTCAGTGCAAAAGGTTCCCGGTTCAAACCCCACCTCTGCCGCATTTCTCCATGTGATGTGGAGGTCCATCAGGAAGAGCATCCAGTTTAGAATTTGTGCCAAACCAACATGCAGATCCAAACTGGATCTGCTGTGAAAACAAGGGGAACAGCTGAAAAGTTTTACTTTTTTATGAATAAAGACAGAGTAAAATTCAATGAAAATATTCAGTTGATAATTGCTAGCAAATGTTACTTGAGTTATCCTTTTAGATTAACTAATATATGCAAGTAAAATTTACTTAAGAATTCTCCTTGTAAAATGTACTTGGATTTTCTGAGTGGAAAAACTTACCTAGGTTTTTTTTTCAAGTAAATATCACTCCAAATTTTTTTCAGTGTTCCTCATGTACAGATGAGTGCCCTACACCCGACATTGGTGTGAGAGTGTGAGGCTTCTGCATCATATGGAAAAGTGTAACAGACATGTCATTGCTATTTACATGTAAAGTAGACATCATTTGAAAAATGTATTCATTCATTCATTTATTGTCTATATCTGCTCATTCTAATGAAGCATCACAGGGAGGATCATTGGACGAGTGCCTGGGTCCACTCTGGGTGCACCACCAGTCCACTGCAGGACCAGACATATTTATATGACATTTAAACAGTTTCTTGTCACTTGATTGGTACATTGCATATCATTTGACATTCATTATTTGTTTCATTCTATGGGTGATGTCATTACCGTGCATTTTTTGTACTATTTGAGTGCATTTTTCTCCCATGCATTTTGCTCTATTAGCTTTTTCTAAAAAAAATGCTTCCATGATGCGAAGAAGCTAAACCCAGAAGCCACAGTTTTTTTTTTTAGTGGGGGCATCTTTCACGGCAGGTGAAGCTCTTCTTCACTACATTTGGAAAAGCAATATGTGTTTCCCCACATACTGATGAGCTTGTCAGCAGCTCTCACTCTGCTCAGCGTGTTGGTGAGCTGTCCGCAGGCTGCAGTACGCTGCTGAATGAAAACAGAACCCACTGTGCTCCCTGCTGTTGGCTTATTGCATCTTTCTAATTTAATGGCGAAATTCAACTGATGCAGATCTATTTAGGTGTTATAGAAACAGATAATGATTCTTTTCTATTCATGCTGTGGAAAGAATATTTTCATTCATCAAGAGATGGAATGTTTCCTTCAAATGGTTGTGCCAGTTTGAATAGAATGTTCCAACTTTCAAATCATGCAAATATTCTTACCGTTGCCCTCATGAACATTTATTATTTGTATACTGATCATAT
Organism: Thalassophryne amazonica; assembly: GCF_902500255.1. NCBI lineage: Eukaryota > Metazoa > Chordata > Actinopteri > Batrachoidiformes > Batrachoididae > Thalassophryne > Thalassophryne amazonica. Next base: position 12,471,587 of record NC_047107.1, on the reverse strand, counting down.
TTCATAGCTTAGACTCTAGTTAATCCATCAGCACTGGTCTGACAGCTTTAAGTCCCAGATGTCTCTGCTCATTTAGAATGTTGCACAGAGAGCTTCAAGGTACCAAACCCTGCACACTCTCCCTGGGACGTTCCTCTGCCTCACTTTGGCTGTTGTGTATTTGAGCGTTTTACTCGTGCACTGTGGGGTCTGGGAGATCTGAGGCTTCACACAGACTCAGCGAGCCTGTCACTTGAGACTGGGCCGAAACAGGTAGTGCAATTAGCCAGCAGAGAACATGTTTATCTGTCAGCCGGAGACAGAATGGAACGGCTTTGAGGCAGGGGGGTTCATCCCAGCCCTTTTAACTGTGTACAGGCTATTAGACTGTTTCACAGAACTCATTTCCAGATACAAAAAGGGGAATGCTAGTACTTCCAACCCCTCCTTACCCAATTAGGAGAAGAATCCCCCTTCTTCAGCATTTATTACACCTATTCAGTATTCCAAATGCTACAATCAGTTTTCCATAACTAGGCTGCACAAAGAGCAAACGCTCCATTTGGTGTGATTTGTTGCCCCGCTTGACCACTTCTTTGTCTGGGCCGAGCTGGCTAAGCGCTGTGGAATGGGGCACCCCTGCTGTTTTATCAGGTCTGCTGAATCCGTAATGAAATAACTGAGGGTGACAGTGACAGCAGAGGGAGGGGAAGGAGAGGTAAGAGCAACGGACCGCCTTATTTGAATCATTTAAGCAAGACGCAATTACGGCTGTGCCCAGCGTGGAGGAAACAGCCCATTTTAAAGGCAACACAAATCAATGAGCACAGTGATGGTGATGTGTTTGACAGAAGTGCCTGTTAGCGCTGTACGGCTGCTCTCGAGGATCATTACACACCCTGTAGACAATGCATTATCACCAAAAGAGAGGAAGGAAAACAAAGAGCCGTGAGAAGTGAGGAGAGGCCACGTGGCGATGGACTGTAATTCAAAAAGTGAAATAGACACAACTCTTCAAGGACAAGTTACTCCAGTTGTCAACTTTGGAACATTGGAAGAACATTTACATCTGTAGCCTTTTGAAAAGGCCTTTTCTGACCTCTGTGGGCCACTGCTGCACTAAAGTTTTCCATTTACCAAAATTCAAAGATTGTGGTTTAAAATCACACTGAAACAAAGGATGCACCATTTCTAGCTTCAGACATGTTCCGTGTTTCTCAAAGAAACACTTTTTTTTTCCATGTAGATTTTCAGCTGGATATCCTGTTGGGACTGATTTGTCTGGACAGTATACACTCGGTGAGCAAAGACAGGCTTGAGTGGATTTCTGCCAATCTATAGGGTGTGGTGGAGCACTGATTAGCACACTGGTCTTCAGTGCAGCCACATCTTGTCCCGGCTGAGACGAGCACCCGATGCCCCTGCTTACCCTGGAGTAAAAACCTGACTAATTATAGTTGGAGACATACAAAAGTGGCCATCAAAATGTGAGCAACTCTAACTGGTGCTTTCCCAAAGCTCTGGAATAAGTATATATATATATATATATATATATATATATATATATATATATATATATATATACGAGGGCTGTCCGTAAAGTATAGGTCCTTTTTATTTTTTTCAAAAACTATATGGATTTCATTCATATGTTTTTACGTCAGACATGCTTGAACCCTCGTGCGCATGCGTGAGTTTTTCCATGCCTGTCGGTGACGTCATTCGCCTGTGAGCACTCCTTGTGGGAGGAGTCGTCCAGCCCCTCGTCAGAATTCCTTTGTCTGAGAAGTTGCTGAGAGACTGGCGCTTTGTTTGATCCAAATTTTTTCTAAACCTGTGAGACACATCGAAGTGGACATGGTTCGAAAAATTAAGCTGGTTTTCAGTGAAAATTTTAACAGCTGGTGAGAGATTTTGAGGTGATTATGTCGCTTTAAGGACTTTTCACAGTGCGAGACGTCGCGCAGCGCTCTCAGGCAGCGTCATCAGCCTGTTTCAAGCTTAAAACCTCCACATTTCAGGCTCTATTGATCCAGGACGTCGTGAGAGAACAGAGAAGTTTCAGAAGAAGTCGGTTTCAGCATTTTATCCGGATATTCCACTGTTAAAGGAGATTTTTTTAATGAAAGACGTGCGGGCGGATTGCAGCGTCGGCTCGCAGCCGCCGCGACGCTCCGTCACAGGAAAAACACCTCTGTTGGAAGCCTTGAGGACAAGTTGGAACATCTCCAGCTGATAAACAATTTCTCATATACTCACTCCACTGAAAGCCATCAAAAGCCAACTGGATTTTAACAAATGGTTATCAACACGGAGGTGTTTTTCCTGTGCCGCCGCACCGCACAAAAACTCACGCATGCGCACGAGGGTTCAAGCATGTCTGACGTAAAAACATATGAATGAAATCCATATAGTTTTTGAAAAAAATAAAAAGGACCTATACTTTACGGACAGCACTCATATATATATATATATATATATATATGTATATATATATTTAAAAATCCAAAAATAGGTTTACAAATTGCTTAATGGGCAAAGTTTTAAGCCATATACATGTAAAATGTTAATTGTTTGAATTTACACAATATTTAACAAAGTCAGAAAATATTCAGACATTTAACATATGAATTCATAGTTTTTATTATGTCTGTCCTCAGTCATAGTTGGGGCATTATGTTTTCACCCTGTCCAGGCAGCTGTCTATTGATAAATGTTTATTTATTTATTTGTTTGTTTGTTTGTTTTTTTGCACAATAACTAAAGAATGCCTTGTCTGATTTAAACCATTTTTTTTGGTGTACTGGAGAGGCTACCTTTTGAAAATGGCCTTCAACCATGATCCGATATGGCTGCTGTGGATGCCATCTTGGTTTTCCTTTCCACACAATGACAAAAGAACACCTTATCTGGTAGTGAAGTGGGGGAGGCTCGAGCAAAAGTTCCTTTTCAAATTGGCGTTGTCCTGTTATTCAATATGACCTCTACAGATGCCATCTTGGTTTATTCCCAGTTGGTCTACTCCCATTTTGTCTACTCTAAAATTCCCAGTTCGTCTCCAGCTAGGTTCCCAGTTGGTCTACTCCCATTTTGTCTACTCTTAGGAAAGTACATAAATCCCATTTTGTCTACACCCATTTTATCTACGCCCTATCCCTAACCCTACCCCTAACCCAAACCCTAACCCAACCTCTTATAATTAAAAATCTTGTAAATAATTAAAAAACTAAATCAGGAAAATACCAGAGTAGATGAAATGGTACTATTATACATTTCTGAGAGTAGACGAAATGGGAGTAGGCCAAATGGGAAGTTACATTCATTTCCATGCAGTAAGAGCTGAGAGGAAGAATCCTTTTGAATACAGGGGTCAATTCACCACAAAACCAGTTGTAAAGTGCTTATCTTTTACTATACAAATAGACCATATCACATCTTGAAAGCACATCTTTCATGATAGAATAAATCTTTAAAACTCATTATCACCTCTATGATGAGATCATATATTGAGTATATAAGCGGGAGCACCTGCCACCCACGCTTTGTGTTCCTCTTGTTCCTATATTGTAACTTTCATGTGGTTGAATTTTTAGCTGGAGGCAAAAGAGAGACGAGAGAGAATGTTGTATGGATGCGCAAATACTACTCAGTTACACACAGTGGTGTTCTTTTCCATGTTCTCAATAAATCCAGCCATTTATTTCAGATGGGGGTTTGAGGCTTTTCTGGTTTGTTGCCTTTACATTAGAGAAGCTCCAGCAGCATTCAGGCCAGTGTTGGACAGAACTTTGAGCCTGGCACCCTCTGGGACATGTTGAGCAGCAGTGCTCTCTCTCTCTCTCTCTCTCTCTCTCTCTCTCTCTCTCTCTATTTCTGCCTGAGGATGAGGCCATCTGCTCTGTGTTAGTGGATCCAGGATTCCTGACTGTAGTCTGTGTGCTCCATGCTGGTGTGCATACTGGGACATAACATAGTTTGTATATTGTTTTGTTTTTGGCCAGAGACCCACACTGATCCCCCACAGCACAACATTTTACATTTTGAACGCTCCTCATTTACACTTGTACAGACACGCTGCACTGCGGCCGAGGAGTGGCATCATGAATAAAATTATCATATCAAAATATCAGCGGTGAAATAATCTGTTTCTGCATCTGTGTCATCCTTCAGTGCTGGAGGAGGGGGAAGGGGAGGAGCTAGACGCTGGGGATTGAGAAGCAAATGTGAGAACTTGTCAGAGGAAATTAGATGGAGTTTCCGGACCACGGAATCAGTGGATGGAAGACAGGAATCAGAAGAGACCCCAGACTTCACTCCAGCCATGTGTACAACGAAAATAATGTTTTTTTTTCCAAGTTTCTTGTCAGCGTTTCTTTCCAGCACCAGTGAACTCTAGACTCGCCCACTCCAGCTGAACACACAGTAACAAAAAAGCATGAAATTGTCAGCTCAACATCTTCTGTACCTGTCTGTGACACGGAGAGCTAAAAGTAGACTTCAGTGTGTGTGTGGAGGCTTTCGGGGCACTCCTTCTCTGAACCTGATGCCCCCTGCTTCCGTGGCTCTGTGGAGGATCGAGGCTGGTCACTGGAGCTCTCTGCAGGTCCACCGCTCATCTATCAGTGACAGCACCAGCTGACAGAGCACTTATTCACACTTACTCATGAATATTCAATTTACTCCTACTTCAAGGGTTCAAAAGACACATCTATGCACAGGAGAGAGGCGCGGCGTCGCACTCTCTCTGTGTCCCTGCCTCCTCCTCTTCCTCTGCCATGTGCACCGAAACTGCAGCAGCAACATGCACGCATTAATTTCATGTGCATGTTTCATTAGAGGTGTCGACCAGGAGACATTTTTTTTTCCTGACACTTTGAGCAAGCCAACACAATCCTGCACCGTTTGCGTGTTGGAAGAATCCCATTTGTCCTTTGTCAGCACAAACACTTTAATTTGAGGCTTTCACTCCTGAGTAAGCAGCAGATCTCTTCAGACGCCCGGAGAGACACAGGAAATGCATGTGGGTCCTTCAATCGCTCCCTCGTCAGCAGAGGCAAAGCTCATTCTGCATGACCTCCATGTTTTCTCCGTCAGAGGGCCATGCATAAGACAAAAGGCAAAAGGCAGATGTGTCAGCTCATAAAAATACAACACAAGCAACAGTCACACTGCTGCAGCAAACTAATAAAACTGCTGCCTGATGGGGAAAACTTTAGCAAGTGTTCCAAAAACAGTGAAGAAAATACTCATAGTACATGTTGTAAAAACACAGAAGAAAATACTCATAGTATATGTTCCAAAAACACTGAAGAAAATACTCATAGTACATGTTGTAAAAACACAGAAGAAAATACTCATAGTATATGTTGTAAAAACACAGAAGAAAATACTCATAGTATATGTTGTAAAAACACTGAAGAAAATACTCATAGTATATGTTGTAAAAACACAGAAGAAAATACTCATAGTATATGTTTCAAAACACTGAAGAAAATACTCATAGTATATGTTGTAAAAACACAGAAGAAAATACTCATAGTATATGTTTCAAAACACTGAAGAAAATACTCATAGTATATGTTGTAAAAACACAGAAGAAAATACTCATAGTATATGTTGTAAAAACACTGAAGAAAATACTCATAGTATATGTTGTAAAAACACAGAAGAAAATACTCATAGTATATGTTTCAAAACACTGAAGAAAATACTCATAGTATATGTTGTAAAAACACAGAAGAAAATACTCATAGTATATGTTTCAAAACACTGAAGAAAATACTCATAGTATATGTTGTAAAAACACAGAAGAAAATACTCATAGTACATGTTGTAAAAACACAGAAGAAAATACTCATAGTATATGTTTCAAAACACTGAAGAAAATACTCATAGTATATGTTGTAAAAACACAGAAGAAAATACTCATAGTACATGTTGTAAAAACACAGAAGAAAATACTCATAGTATTTGTTCCAAAAACACTGAAGAAAACACTCATAGTACATGTTCCAAAAACAGTGAAGAAAATACTCATAGTACATGTTGTAAAAACACAGAAGAAAATACTCATAGTATATGTTTCAAAACACTGAAGAAAATACTCATAGTATTTGTTGTAAAAACACAGAAGAAAATACTCATAGTATATGTTGTAAAAACACAGAAGAAAATACTCATAGTATTTGTTGTAAAAACACAGAAGAAAATACTCATAGTACATGTTGTAAAAACACAGAAGAAAATACTCATAGTATTTGTTGTAAAAACACAGAAGAAAATACTCATAGTACATGTTGTAAAAACACAGAAGAAAATACTCATAGTATTTGTTCCAAAAACACTGAAGAAAACACTCATAGTACATGTTCCAAAAACAGTGAAGAAAATACTCATAGTATTTGTTGTAAAAACACAGAAGAAAATACTCATAGTACATGTTGTAAAAACACAGAAGAAAATACTCATAGTATTTGTTCCAAAAACACTGAAGAAAACACTCATAGTACATGTTCCAAAAACAGTGAAGAAAATACTCATAGTACATGTTGTAAAAACACAGAAGAAAATACTCATAGTATATGTTGTAAAAACACTGAAGAAAATACTCATAGTATATGTTGTAAAAACACAGAAGAAAATACTCATAGTATATGTTTCAAAACACTGAAGAAAATACTCATAGTATATGTTGTAAAAACACAGAAGAAAATACTCATAGTATATGTTTCAAAACACTGAAGAAAATACTCATAGTATATGTTGTAAAAACACAGAAGAAAATACTCATAGTACATGTTGTAAAAACACAGAAGAAAATACTCATAGTATATGTTTCAAAACACTGAAGAAAATACTCATAGTATATGTTGTAAAAACACAGAAGAAAATACTCATAGTACATGTTGTAAAAACACAGAAGAAAATACTCATAGTATTTGTTCCAAAAACACTGAAGAAAACACTCATAGTACATGTTCCAAAAACAGTGAAGAAAATACTCATAGTACATGTTGTAAAAACACAGAAGAAAATACTCATAGTATATGTTTCAAAACACTGAAGAAAATACTCATAGTATTTGTTGTAAAAACACAGAAGAAAATACTCATAGTATATGTTGTAAAAACACAGAAGAAAATACTCATAGTATATGTTTCAAAACACTGAAGAAAATACTCATAGTATATGTTGTAAAAACACAGAAGAAAATACTCATAGTATATGTTTCAAAACACTGAAGAAAATACTCATAGTATATGTTGTAAAAACACAGAAGAAAATACTCATAGTACATGTTGTAAAAACACAGAAGAAAATACTCATAGTATATGTTTCAAAACACTGAAGAAAATACTCATAGTATATGTTGTAAAAACACAGAAGAAAATACTCATAGTACATGTTGTAAAAACACAGAAGAAAATACTCATAGTATTTGTTCCAAAAACACTGAAGAAAACACTCATAGTACATGTTCCAAAAACAGTGAAGAAAATACTCATAGTACATGTTGTAAAAACACAGAAGAAAATACTCATAGTATATGTTTCAAAACACTGAAGAAAATACTCATAGTATTTGTTGTAAAAACACAGAAGAAAATACTCATAGTATATGTTTCAAAACACTGAAGAAAATACTCATAGTATATGTTGTAAAAACACAGAAGAAAATACTCATAGTACATGTTGTAAAAACACAGAAGAAAATACTCATAGTATTTGTTCCAAAAACACTGAAGAAAACACTCATAGTACATGTTCCAAAAACAGTGAAGAAAATACTCATAGTACATGTTCCAAAAACACTGAAGAAAACACTCATAGTACATGTTCCAAAAACAGTGAAGAAAATACTCATAGTACATGTTGTAAAAACACAGAAGAAAATACTCATAGTATATGTTTCAAAACACAGAAGAAAATACTCATAGTATGTGTTCCAAAAACACTGAAGAAAACACTCATAGTACATGTTGTAAAAACACAGAAGAAAATACTCATAGTATTTGTTCCAAAAACACTGAAGAAAACACTCATAGTACATGTTGTAAAAACACAGAAGAAAATACTCATAGTATATGTTCCAAAACACTGAAGAAAACACTCATAGTATGTGTTCCAAAAATAGTGACGAAAATACTCATAGTACATGTTGTAAAAACACTGAAGAAAATGCTTATAGTACATATTGTAAAAACACAGAAGAAAATACTCATAGTATATGTTCCAAAAACACTGAAGAAAATGCTTATAGTACATGTTGTAAAAACACAGAAGAAAATACTCATAGTATATCAAATCAAAATCAAATCAGTTTCATTTATATAGCGCAAAATCACAACAAACAGTTGCCCCAAGGTGCTTCATATTGCAAGGCAAAGCCATACAATAATCACAGAAAAACCCCAACTGTCAAAACGACCCCCTGTGAGCAAGCACTTGGCGACAGTGGGAAGGAAAAACTCCCTTTTAACAGGAAGAAACCTCCAGCAGAACCAGGCTCAGGGAGGGGCAGTCTTCTGCTGGGACTGGTTGGGGCTGAGGGAGAGAACCAGGAAAAAGACATGCTGTGGAGGGGAGTAGAGATCAAACACTAATGATTAAATGCAGAGTGGTGCATACAGAGCAAAAAGAGAAATAAACACTCAGTGCATCATGGGAACCCCCCAGCAGTCTAAGTCTATAGCAGCATAACTAAGGGATGGTAGCAAAAAGGAAAGTTTTAAGCGTAATCTTAAAAGTAGAGAGGGTGTCTGTCTCCCTGATCCGAATTGGGAGCTGGTTCCACAGGAGAGGAGCCTGAAAGCTGAAGGCTCTGCCTCCCATTCTACTCTTAAAAACCCTAGGAACTACAAGTAAGCCTGCAGTCTGAGAGCGAAGCGCTCTACTCTCTGGTTAGACACCATGTTTCTAAGATTTGTGGGGCCAAGTACAATAACTTCAGTTTTATCTGAGTTTAAAAGCAGGAAATTAGAGGTCATCCATGTCTTTATGTCTGTAAGACAATCCTGCAGTTTAGCTAATTGGTGTGTGTCCTCTGGCTTCATGGATAGATAAAGCTGAGTATCATCTGCGTAACAATGAAAATTTAAGCAATGCTGTCTAATAATACTGCCTAAGGGAAGCATGTATAAAGTGAATAAAATTGGTCCTAACACAGAACCTTGTGGAACTCCATAATTAACCTAATTCTGTGAAGAAGATTCCCCATTTACATGAACAAATTGTAATCTATTAGATAAATATGATTCAAACCACCGCAGCGCAGTGCCTTTAATACCTATGGCATGCTCTAAACTCTGTAATAAAATTTTATGGTCAACAGTATAAAAAGCAGCAGTGAGGTCTAACAGAACAAGCACAGAGATGAGTCCACTGTCTGAGGCAAAAAGAAGATCATTTGTAACCTTCACTAATGCTGTTTCTGTACTATGATGAATTCTAAACCCTGACTGAAACTCTTTAAATAGACCATTCCTCTGCAGATGATCAGTTAGCTGTTTTACAACTACCCTCTCAAGAATTTTTGAGAGAAAAGGAAGGTTGGAGATTGGCCTATAATTAGCTAAGATAACTGGGTCAAGTGATGGCTTTTTAAGTAATGGTTTAATTACTGCCACCTTAAAAGCCTGTGGTACATAGCCAACTAATAAAGATAGATTGATCATATTTAAGATCGAAGCATTAATTAATCGTAGGGCTTCCTTGAGCAGCCTGGTAGGAATGGGGTCTAATAAACGTTGATGGTTTGGAGGAAGTAACTAATGAAAATAACTCAGACAGAACAATCGGAGAGAAAGAGTCTAGCCAAATACCAGCATTACTGAAGGCAGCCGAACATAAAGATATGTCTTTGGGATGGTTATGAATAATTTTTTCTCTAACAGTTAAAATTTTATTTGCAAAGAAAGTCATGAAGTCATTACTAGTTAAAGTTAAAGGAATACTTGGCTCAATAGAGCTCTGACTCTTTGTCAGCCAGGTTACAGTGCTGAAAAGAAACCTGGGGTTATTCTTATTTTCTTCAATTAGTGATGAGTAGTAAGATGTCCTAGCTTTATGGAGGGCTTTTTTTTATAGAGCAACAGACTCTTTTTCCAGGCAAAATGAAGATCTTCTAAATTAGTGAGACGCCATTTACTCTCCAACTTAAGGGTTATCTGCTTTAAGCTGCGAGTTTGTGAGTTATACCACGAAGTCAGGCACTTCTGATTTAAAGCTCTCTTTTTCAGAGGAGCTACAGCATCCAAAGTTGTCCTCAATGAGGATATAAAACTACTGACGAGATAATCTATCTCACTCACAGAGTTTAGGTAGCTACTCTGCCCTGTGTTGGTATAAGGCATTGGAGAACATAAAGAAGGAATCATATCCTTAAACTTAGTTACAGCGCTTTCTGAAAGACTTCTACTGTAATGAAACTTATTCCCCACTGCTGGGTAGTCCATCAGAGTAAATGTAAATGTTATTAATAAATGATCAGACAGAAGGGGGTTTTCAGGGAATACTGTTAAGTCTTCAATTTCCATACCATAAGTCAGAACAAGTTCTAAGGTATGATTAAAGTGGTGGGTGGACTCATTTACATTTTGAGCAAAGCCAATAAAGTCTAACAATAGATTAAATGCAGTGTTGAGGCTGTCATTCTCAGCATCTGTGTGGATGTTAAAATCGCCTACGATAATTATCTTATCTGAGCTAAGCACTAAGTCAGACAAAATTTCACAGAGAAACTCACAGTAACGACCAGGAGGACGATAGATAATAACAAATAAAACTGGTTTTTGGGACTTCCAATTTGGATGGACAAGACTAAGAGACAAGCTTTCAAATGAATTAAAGCTCTGTCTGGGTTTTTGATTAATTAATAAGCTGGAGTGGAATATTGCTGCTAATCCTCTGCCTTGGCCCGTGCTACGAGCGTTCTGGCAGTTAGTGTGACTCGGGGGTGTTGACTCATTTAAACTAACATATTCATCCTGCTGTAACCAGGTTTCTGTAAGGCAGAATAAATCAATATGTTGATCAATTATTATATCATTTACTAATAGGGACTTAGAAGAGAGAGATCTAATGTTCCAACAACACTGAAGAAAACACTCATAGTACATGTTGTAAAAACACAGAAGAAAATACTCATAGTATATCAAATCAAAATCAAATCAGTTTCATTTATATAGCGCAAAATCACAACAAACAGTTGCCCCAAGGTGCTTTATATTGTAAGGCAAAGCCATACAATAATCACAGAAAAACCCCAACTGTCAAAACGACCCCCTGTGAGCAAGCACTTGGCGACAGTGGGAAGGAAAAACTCCCTTTTAACAGGAAGAAACCTCCAGCAGAACCAGGCTCAGGGAGGGGCAGTCTTCTGCTGGGACTGGTTTGGGCTGAGGGAGAGAACCAGGAAAAAGACATGCTGTGGAGGGGAGCAAAGATCAATTACTAATGATTAAATGCAGAGTGGTGCATACAGAGCAAAAAGAGAAAGAAACACTCAGTGCATCATGGGAACCCCCCAGCAGTCTAAGTCTATAGCAGCATAACTAAGGGATGGTTCAGGGTCACCTGATCCAGCCCTAACTATAAGCTTTAGCAAAAAGGAAAGTTTTAAGCCTAATCTTAAAAGTAGAGAGGGTGTCTGTCTCCCTGATCTGAATTGGGAGCTGGTTCCACAGGAGAGTAGCCTGAAAACTGAAGGCTCTGCCTCCCATTCTACTCTTAAAAACCCTAGGAACTACAAGTAAGCCTGCAGTCTGAGAGCGAAGCGCTCTACTGGGGTGATATTGTACTATGAGGTCCCTAAGGTAAGATGGGACCTGATTATTCAAAACCTTATAAGTAAGAAGAAGAATTTTAAATTCTATTCTAGAATTAACAGGAAGCCAATGAAGAGAGGCCAATATGGGTGAGATATGCTCTCTCCTTCTAGTCCCCGTCAGTACTCTATCTTCAGCATTTTGAATTAACTGAAGGCTTTTCAGGGAACTTTTAGGACAACCTGATAATAATGAATTACAATAGTCCAGCCTAGAGGAAATAAATGCATGAATTAGTTTTTCAGCATCACTCTGAGACAAGACCTTTCTAATTTTAGAGATATTGCGCAAATGCAAAAAAGCAGTCCTACATATTTGTTTAATATGGGCATTGAAGGACATATCCTGATCAAAAATGACTCCAAGATTTCTCACAGTATTACTAGAGGTCAGGGTAATGCCATCCAGAGTAAGGATCTGGTTAGACACCATGTTTCTGATTGTACAGGATTCATCATTAGTGAAAAAAAACGAGAATTGGCTGCACATATATGAATTCATTTTTAATCTACATAAGGTCAAAATTATCCATACAGGCTCAAATATATATACACACCCCCACTAATATTTGGTTACATGTCTCTTTAGCAAGCTACACCTTGACTAGACACTTTTGGGAGCTATCAACAGCTTCCAGTATAATTTTGGCTGAATAGTTGACCATTCTTCTTGGCAGAACTGGTACAGTTAAATTAATTTGTTTGGTTCCCTGGAATGGACCCAGCTTTCATTATGGTGGAGGCTGAGACTCCACCACTCCAGAAGCTTAACATTTGCCTGCTTTTTCCAACCTGCAACCAGTTTTGTGTTTAGGATCATTGTCCTGTTAGAACACCCATTTGTGGCCATATATATATATATATATATATATATATATATATATATATATATATATATATATATATATATATATATATACACTCTACAAAAATATAAACGCAACACTTTTGGTTTTGCTCCCATTTTGTATGAGATGAACTCAAAGATCTAAAACTTTTTCCACATACACAATATCACCATTTCCCTCAAATATTGTTCACAAACCAGTCTAAATCTGTGATAGTGAGCACTTCTCCTTTGCTGAGATAATCCATCCCACCTCACAGGTGTACCATATCAAGATGCTGATTAGACACCATGATTAGTGCACATGTGTGCCTTAGACTGTCCACAATAAAAGGCCACTCTGAAAGGTGCAGTTTTGTTTTATTGGGGGGGATACCAGTCAGTATCTGGTGTGACCACCATTTGCCTCATACAGTGCAACACATCTCCTTTGCATAGAGTTGATCAGGTTGTCAATTGTGGCCTGTGGAATGTTGGCCCACTCCTCTTTGATGGCTGTGCAAAGTTGCTGGATATTGGCAGGAACTGGTACACACTGTCGTATACGCCGGTCCAGAGCATCCCAAACATGCTCAATGGGTGACATGTCCGGTGAGTATGCCGGCCATGCAAGAACTGGGACATTTTCAGCTTCCAAGAATTGTGTACAGATCCTTGCAACATGGGGCCGTGCATTATCCTGCTGCAACATGAGGTGATGTTCTTGGATGTATGGCACAACAATGGGCCTCAGGATCTTGTCACGGTATCTCTGTGCATTCAAAATGCCATCAATAAAATGCACCTGTGTTCTTTGTCCATAACAGACGCCTGCCCATACCATAACCCCACCGCCACCATGGGCCACTCGATCCACAACATTGACATCAGAAAACCGCTCACCCACACGACGCCACACACGCTGTCTGCCATCTGCCCTGAACAGTGTGAACCGGGATTCATCCGTGAAGAGAACACCTCTCCAACGTGCCAAACGCCAGCGAATGTGAGCATTTGCCCACTCAAGTCAAGTCTATTGATCCAGGACGTCGTGAGAGAACAGAGAAGTTTTAGAAGAAGTCGGTTTCAGCAGTTTATCCGGATATTCCACTGTTAAAGGAGATTTTTTTAATGAAAGTCGTGCGGGCGGATTGCAGCGTCAGCTCGCAGCCGCCGCGATGCTCCGCCACAGGAAAAACACCTCTGTTGGAAGCCTTAAGGACAAGTTGGAACATGTCCAGCTGTTAAACAATTTCTCATATACTCACTCCACTGAAAGCCATCAAAAGCCGCCTGGATTTTACAAATGGTTATCAACACGGAGGTGTTTTTCCTGTGCCGCCGCACCGCGCCGGCTGCGTCCCGATGCGCGGACCCGTCCGCACGTCTTTCATTAAAAAAAATCTCCTTTAACAGTGGAATATCCAGATAAAATGCTGAAACCGACTTCTTCTGAAACTTCTCTGTTCTCTCACGACGTCCTGGATCAATAGAGCCTGAAATGTGGCGGTTTTCAGCTTGAAACAGGCTGACGACGGCGCCTGGGACCGCTGCGCGACGTCTCTCTCCGTGGGAAGTCCTTAAAGCGACAGTATCACCTCAAAATCTCTCATCAGCCATTAAAATTTTCACGGAAAACCAGCTTAATTTTTTGAACCGTGTCCACTTCGATGTGCCTCACAGGTTTAGAAAAATTTTTGATCAAACAATGCGCCAGTCTCTCAGCAACTTCTCAGACAAAGGAATTCCGATGAGGGGCTGGACGACTCCTCCCACAAGGAGTGCTCACAGGGTGGAAAAACTCAAGCATGCGCACAAGGGTTCAAGCATGTCTGACGTAAAAATATATGAATGAAATCCATATAGTTTTTGAAAAAAATAAAAAGGACCTATACTTTATTGACAGCCCTTGTATATATCATAATGCATAAAGTGCACCTATACAACTGGACTGAGCATTCATCCACACGTAAAACTGAGGTTTTTCTGATGGCACGTCTGTTACCGCCCATGTTGCAGGAGCATTGTGATGCTTTGGAGGCACTTCGATAAAGATGAATTACAGGAATGAAACCACAGAACTGACATCATCTGTCCAGTACTGCTGCTGACACACCGTGCACGCTGGCCAGCAACATTAAACTTAACTCACACTTCTGTCCTTAAAAAAAATAAATAAATAAATAAACACAATGAATCCAGTTTGTACAGCTCGTGTGTCCAGCCCAGTGCACGTGCACGTCAAGTGTGTGCTGACCAAGGGCAATAAAGTTAAATCCACCTCTGCCTTCAGAATAACAAATAAATTAATACACAATGAACCTGGTTTGTGCAGGTCATCCCTGGCAGGACAGGACGTGTCCAGCCTGTGCATGCACAATGAATGTGCCCTGATCAGGAGCATTAAACTTAAATCCACTTCTGTCCTCAGAAAAATAAATAATGTAATAAAAAAAAATCCGGTTTGTGCAGGTCATCCATGGCAAGACAGGATGATTTCAACTCAGGCATGCATGAAGGTGTGCGCTGATCAGTAGCATTAAACTTAAATCCACCTCTGTCCTCAGAAAAACAAATAAGGTAATAAAAAATAAATAAATAAATCCAGTTTGTGCAAGTCATCCATGGCAGGACAGAACATTTACAGATCATGTGTGCACGAGGGGTGTGCGCTGATCAGGAGCATTAAACTTAAATCCACTTCTGTCCTCAGAAAAATAAATACTGTAAATAAACACGATGAATCCGGTTCATTCAGCTCGTGCGTCCAGCCCGGCACGCGTGCACAAGAGGGTGCCAGTCGGGTGACTGGAAGATGTTGAACTGTTCAGTTACTTCCAGAATTAGTCCTCCACCCCCCACAAGTTGTCTCACATGTTGCGCACATTCTGAGTAGCACAGACGACATGGTGAGGGGTATGATGTGTCCGCCTGACAATTTGGCGAGGGGGTTTATCACAGCAATTTTTTTGGTTTGTTCAAAAACCAACCACCGTGTAGCAAGCTGCATAAATTTCCTCGGGGATGCCATTCGCAGGCTGTCACAGCTCAGTGAGATACAAGCCTCAATGGTGATGCAATATACAAAGTTTGAATGAGGCATCATTTCTCCACTCACAGCCACAGAAGACTATATCTCCATCAGAGTTGTCTGGGTATGTTGGTGGCTTTCCTCTCTCGTCTGCTTCTTGCTCAGCCTCACAGCTTTTGAGAACTGTCTTTGCATTTCATAATGATTGAAGTTCATGAAGTCCAAGACATATTCAGTGACTTGGAAATGTTCATGTATCCATCCCCTGACCTTACCTAGGGTACTGTCTCACTGGGCCATGGCTGTTAGTGAGTAGTTGGAGACACGAATTAGCAACAAAACACGTGAATCAGTGAGAAATTCTCAGTTGGTATCTCACTAATGACACATTAGCACATGTTGCCCGAATGTAAGCCGAATATCGTATAGACTCATGACAAAAACTCCTGCATACATATTGTGTGACTGTCACTTAAATTTGCAACGCTCTCACGAATGTCAAGTGCGGCTGTCGCAGTTGCAAGGATCTCGATGATCTCCATGTTAATGTTGTGTTGCACTCTCACAGATATCAAATGCTACTCACAGCTGAAATGATGACAGCTTTGCAGACAAAGTGCTCAGGATGGCTGTGGGCTGGTATTATCCTGCTATTATGAGAAAAGGCACTGTGGAAATCATCAGATCATCATTTTTGTCTCCAATTACTCACAATGTAGTTTTGTCCAAAACCAACCCCTCACAAAGTTCTCTCAGAGTTGTGAGTTGTGAAGACTACATTCAGACGACACCCGGGACAGCTCTGCGAGTATGTGGCAGGCACCTTTGTCACCTCGGCAACTTTGAATTGTTCAAAATTCAGGCACGATACGAGTGACAGCCTGCGACTTAACTTGAAACAGGCCATTTTCCGAATTGAGGTTGTGAGTGTGTGGTAGCCGCTGCAACAGGAGTCGCGCCGCCGTCAGCTTTGGGGGAACGGGGACCTGCTGCAGCTAAAACTGCACAGCCCCCGGAGGGGAGAAGGAGTTGCGTGAGCGGTAGCCGGGATGGAGTGTGTGATGGGCGCAGGAAGGGAGGTGGGGGGAGTGGAGCATGCTTCAGTCTTTGTCCATGTGTGAGTCAGTTTCTGTCCTTGTACTGGAGTTAGAGAGATAAAGAGGCAACCAATGTTCCCCAAGGCCGTAGAGATTCTTCTGGAGGAAAACAACGGGTATTTTGTCCTTCAGAGGCTGATAAGCCTGCCGTGTTTGTGGTTGAGCAGTGAAAAACACTTTTTCAGCTTCACATGAACAAACCAGATCCCAAATTATGAATATTCCATGCCCTCTGAAATCTTCACCTTCTCCTGCAAGGTGCGCATTTGCTCCGAGATGTTATCCAATTTGCGTCTGAGTTCAAGGGTTAACGCAGTCTCAGAATGCATCATCTTGCCCAACTCATTAATCATGAGAGACAAGCAAGGGGTCGTGGTTTTGGCGGCAGCCGTCTTGCCAATTTTCCGGTAGGTCAGGGCAGCATATAAGCCAATAAGTACCAGCACTCCTACTATGAAACAAATATGAATCAATCCTCGATTTCCTCCACAGAGAATGGCACAAAGCATGCAACACGCCATGTCTCCCAGGTGTCGAGAACATAGCCGCAGGATAAGTTCCATCCGGGCACGCAGGGTCCCCCGGCCCTGATCTTCTTTTAGAAAAAATGGTGTCAATAGCGTTCAGAGACCAGCTGATCAATTCCATGATCAATCCAATATAGTTTGAAGAATTCACAGCCTGGTGAAGTAGGGACTTTGAAGGTTGGAGCAGAGATATAGGAAAGAGGAGGAGATGTGACCACCCTCACCAGAGTCCCAAGCTGTAATTCTCACAAATTCTGTCGCAAATCTGTGCCAAATAAAATTTATTTATTCATTCATTCATTTATTCATTCAAATGGTGTTCGCAAGCTGTCATAGACAAATGAGATAGCACCTTAAAGAAAACTCACTGTCTGCTCTCATAAATACTGCAAAGTGTTGCTGTCATAGTTATTGGAAGAAGATGGTGCTGAGGCAAGATGTTGGTTTCCAGAGATGGAAAACTCCAGCTTCAATGAGTAAAAGTCCTACCACATATTTGTTCCATCCACCTCATAAACCAGCTGATACTAATTAGTTCAACTCTTCAGGCAGGTAGATGAGCTAATAAATGAAATCACTTGTTTTAGGTGCACCGATTGAAATAATACACAGTAGGAGTTTTACTTCCTGAAGCTGGGGTCACCCACATGTTGAAGTCACAGACTACAGCCACTAGGTGTGCAGGATATTTGCAATTTTATGGTTATAACTACTCACAGCAGAATAGTTATAATCCAAACGTTTGTGAATGTTCTGCCTGTCCTGATGGCAGTTTGGTCGAGTTTCCCTGACATGAACGTTTGTGCTGCAGACGTAATCATATGATCAGTGACAACTCAATTCCAAATACCTTTGTCCAGCGGTTAGGTTGACTCACCTGTGCAACTCCAGGCAGGAACATGACTGTGAATCTGTGCACTTTGAGCAAAAATGTTATCTGCACTGAAGAATGCACAGACCAGACACATCAGTCTTTTTTATGCACAGTTTGTGCACCAGTCTTCCACAACACCTTAATGTATTTGTTTTTAAACTTTTCAAAATAAACAGGTTAATTGTACTTTTAAATGCAAATTAAATATTAATAGAAACACTGGCATATATTTTTTAGAAGTTGTCTGCTTCAGAAATAAAATGTGCTATTTATGTTGGATTAAGCCATGCTAAATTCAAATATGACAATACAAATTGCTGATTGGATATTGTTTATATATATATATATATATATATATATATATATATATATATATATATATATATATATATATATATATATATATATATATATATTACATTTTATGTGGAAATATTTATCCTGTGACATTAGTAGAGTATTCTTGATAAATTAGAAACATAGTTTTTTTTCATGTTCCTCTGATTTATTATATATTAATTCTTCACCTGCTGACATTTTTAACACTTTAGAATCAGCAGAGGGGTTATATATTAAATTTATTTGGAACGAAAGTGGAGAAAAAAAATACAATATAATTCCTAGATATACAAGTACAGTGCTTCTTGGCCTGTCTCTTATATTCATAATTCTTAATGCTTATATTCATAAGCTTTATGCTTATTTTTCATCACTTGTGATTTAAATTAATATTCCTTCCCTTTGTAAAGCCACCTTGACACTTGTACGATGTGACCAACTTCGTCACCCTTGATGCCATGGTTTGTCTCGCTTGACACCACGTTATATAAAATAATCATTTCATAGCCGATGACACATTTTGTCTCTGAACTTGGCTGATTAAACCATCTCTCATCGTATGACAGAGAAATTATCTACAGCTGCAGGTCATCTTTTGCGCATTTAGAAGGTAATTATTTATATTGTAATGTATTGGTAAAACAGTTGCATTTTCATTCCTTCATATACGTTAGATAATGTATCTGTAAAATTATGTTTATTATAGATGCAACATCTCATCATAATCACTCAGAGGCACTGCTATAATGAAACGCATTGACACAGTGTTTTCAAATAGATTGTGCAACGTTTACGATTAGATCACGAAATGAATGCAAGCCAGAAGTTTTGAACATTCCAAGTTTTCCATTTTTGTTGTGCATTGCCATGCAGGATTGCATGTCAGTGCGATAATGAAATTTGTGTTAAGACACCTTAACTCACCCATCCTCTGTGATAAATCAGGGTTGTATTTACTGACCTGGGGCATATTTTAAAAACTAGAGCCAATCAACAATTTCAGGTATCATTTTCATTCTCAGTGACTCAAAATTAGCAAAGTTTGATTATATTTCTTTCAGAAGCATGTCAGCTGTCGACCAGTGAAATCAGATATGTGATCAAACTCCACGGGACTGTAAAGACACTGGATCTTCGTGGTTGAGGCACGTTTAGTAGTTTTTCACACACGTCGTTCAGATGTCATCACTGCAATGACTGGTGAAGTGTTCCTGACAAAGTGCAGAGTTTGACTTGTGTTTGGTGCGACTGGAGTTTGTGGCTCAGTCAGTGTGATGAGAACTTAATTAGCTGTTAGTGGATTTGGCTGATGCGATTTGTGTTGTGGATTGCAGAGATGGCACCAGGGCAGCGAGCGGTGTGCAAACCTCTGTTGTCATAATTGCACATCTGTTTTCCTTTGCTCGTTCCTGTAATTGCCTCCTCCTCAGCCAACTCCACGGAGGCTGCAGGTGACTACAGGTAAAACGGCAGGAGGAAACCTGTCTGCTCCCCGATCAGCACCGGGACGGATGTTTTGACAGGATCTCCTCATCTCTCACACACAGCCACCCACACGCACCCACACACACACACACACACACACACACACACACACACACACACACACACACACACACACACACACACACACACACACACACACACACACACACACACACACACACAGTATGAACATGAACTGCATTCAGTCATCAAGTATTACACCAGAGCTCCATCTACTGGTCAAAGATAGACATTCATGTGTAAGTTCCAGGAAATGAAGACTGGGTCATGATTGACAACATCTTAGGCAATTACATCATTTGACACAAAATTAATTCCGCTCCATTGTGTATTTCTGAAGTTATTGAACTGCTTGATCTATCTTGATCTTCAAGAGAACTTAAAAATACAAGAAAATTAGGCTCAAGCCTCCCACGTGCTTTCATACAAGCTTCAGCCGAGATTTCAGGTATTCTTTTTAACAGGCTCTCTGTAATCTCCTCCACTATGGATCTGTGACTAGAAAGCCCCTCCAGTCACAGCCACTGCAACTCAGAACAGCTTGGGATTTGTCTTGATGGCTTCCCTCACTCGTCTCCTTTGCACACGCTCGCTTGACAGTTTGATGATATCTTGCTGTAGATAAATTTCCCATACTGTGTCATAACATTCTGAATGGTTGATTTAAATAAACACAATCATCCTCTGATTTGTCTCAAAGCAAGCGGCCACAGAAGTGATCAATTAGTTTTCTTATACCCTAAAATTAGCAGGTCAAGCACAGGATTATTGTAATAAAGTCGGCCACAATGATGTCATACAAATGTACATTTTGCAGTCCAGTCTAGGCTTTTTTTGTGATACTGTCACGAAATGCACAGTCAAGTTTAGTTCACTATTTTTAATAATACCCCTAACCATAACCATAACTCCCCCCCCCCCACGCCATCACAAATTAAATTCATGATACTGTCACTGTCTTACAAACTAATAGATTAAATAACTTTTCATGATGCATCACTAACTGGCGTGAGATCAGCATTTTGGCAAGATCGCATATAAGTACAAGTGGCATTGCAGGGTGAGTGCAGCAGTTCAGGCATCGTCAAAATGTCTGTGATGGGTTCTCTACTGTATTTCCTGTGTTACATCATAAAGTGCATTGCACACAGATGTGATTACAAGCAAAGGCACTTAAATGTCACAGTTCACACTCTGATCACACCTCTGTGAGTGTGTGTGTGTGTGTGTGTGTGATTTACCTTCCACTCTTAAGTCAACTAACACTCCTGTCCTCATCTATCATCATGAGCTTTGGGTCGTGACCAAAAGAACAAGATCGTGGGTACAAGCCATAGGAAGAAGGTTCCTCCGAAGGATATTCGTGCTACAACGAATTGCAATGTATTCGTTGCAACGAAATTCCATGTGGTACCTCTTAACAAAAGAACACAACATGACAACAAAAGACAACAGAGGAAAACATACAACAGCATACAATAACATATTACAACAGAAGACAACATACAGCACTTTGGTATAATAAAATAGAAAAATAAGAATAAAAATACAAAATAATAATAATAATAATAACAACGTACAGGTGGTGCAAAATGGCAGAGAGAAAATAGTGCAAAATATGGAGTTAGTGCAAGGTATAAATGAATAGTTGTTGAATTAAATTGAATTGAATTGAGCTTTTATTGTCCTTATATATGATGCAATGAAATTCTGATTGGTACCTCTTTAACAAAGGAAGACAACATATGACAGTATTTATTTTAAGTTTCATGTAATACAGAGGGAGTGATGGATGATACAGCTCTGGGAAAGAAACTCTTCCTCAGCCTCCTAGTCCGAGATTTTATTGTTCGGTATCTCTGTCCAGAAGGAAGAGGAACAAAAAGATCATGTCCTGGGTGGGTGGGATCTTTGGTAATGCTGTTGGCTTTCTTGCGTAGGCGGTTAGCATACACTGAGTCCAGATCTGGGAGTGGATTTCCAATGATCCTCTGCGCTGTTCTCACCACCTGGGTCAGGTCCTTTCTGTCAAAACCATGGAATGACAATTAGTGCAAAAGCTTAATGCAAACGTTGTTTGGTCAGACACCTACTGGTTGCTGCTTTTATTTTCAAGGGTCTCACCAGTAATGTTCCTTTTAAGCAGAAGGAAGGCTGTCGAGAGACTGCTGAGTGTCCAAAAACTATGCCAAATCTCTCATCACTATTCAGTGAACACTCAGTGATCTCCAAGGTCTTCCAATGATTTTGCAGTGATCTTTGAGTGAACACTATGGTCACCATGGTCTGCAAGAAATTTTGAACTGGTTCAAAACACTCTCTCAGTGGTCTGTGAGGGAAACTGTCTTTTAATGAATGCTCAGCAATCACTCAGTGAGCTCTCAACAGTCTCACCAGTCTTTCAATGATCTCTCAGCAGTCTCAGTGAATGCAACATTTTTGGATGGCTTGCAACACCTTCTAGCAGAAATTTGGAGATGGTGACAGGACACAACATACCAATACTGGAGGGTAGGATAGTTGTCACCTGTAGCTAGGTACAGAGAGTCACAGCTAACAGTCCTTTTTGCAGACAAGGGCCAATTCTTTGTAAGAGCTTATCAAACATGGTCAGCTCCATGCGTAGCAGTTGTAGCAGCTCCCATCATCTTCCAGCCATAGTTCTTGCATCAACTGGCTGTAGTCACCAAACTGTAACCTTCTCTGTTGTGTCAGCTGGGACAGACCCATCACCTTGGTCTCCTTCTTCTGTGCTTCTGCATCCTCCTCCTCCTGAGCAATGGTGACCTATTTGGAGGCCACCATGTATTAAAGCCTCGTTGTTCATCTTGGATTATTACCTTCATGAGATGTTTCTTCTTCAACAGTTAGTCAGAGACTGAAGGAAGAGCACCAGAATCAGCTCATACTTATACCCTGAGACCCATGGTCTCCCAAGAAGTGCTCAGTGATGACAGGTTGCCCAAGGATTTGTCAATGGTCTTTCAGTGAACTTTACTGGTCACTCATTGATCTCTGTTGGTCAGCTGGTTGATCAGCTGATCTCACAGAGATCTCACTTGATCTCTCAGAGAGCACTATTGGTCTCACAGTGCTTGCTCAATGAATGCTCAGTGGTCTCTGCAGGGAGGCATGGTTGCTGTTGGTCTCTCAATGAATGCTGAACGATCACCAAAGAGCCACTCAGAGGTTTCTGAAGGTCTCAATGAAAATTGCTGAAAATTGAATTTTTGGTCCGTCAATGATCAACAGAGTGTTTCCACAGAAACAACATTTTGGGGGGTTTGGAGACTGCTGAGAGATTTGGTCAATTTTCGGTCACTTAGTGGTTGCCCAGTGGTCTCTGTCCTATGAAAGGGGTGCTGAAGTCTTTTGGTTTTCCCCTTTTCCCCACAAGCAACATTCTCTATGATGTCATTCGAAAACTGAATTTTGTAAAAAATTCCAACATCATTTAGGAATATGATCAAATTTTCCTATTCATATTCTGACACTCAGCAGAAAAGTACCAACCACCCACAACAATTTTGCAAGTGGACATGGGAGATTAATATGTCTTAGCGACAGCATGATCCCAGTAAGAATAAAATAAAAATCAATGGAATGGTCCTTAACTTAATATTAAAAAAAAAAAAAATCTGAGTATTGTACAGACTATAATTTGAGTCAAATAACAAACCAACAAATATAATATCACCTTTGAACCAGTTGTCAAAAATCTTTTTTTTTTCTTTTTGTTTTTTTTGTGACTGTCCTTAAGGCTCAAAGCACTGGATGTAAAAACACAATAGAAATGCAGTCCTTCATCCTTCAAAAGACATGTAGCAGAAGTAAAGGACCAGAGACAAAGATACAGACATAAAAGACATTGTGCATGTGCTGTTCTGTCCACCTGTGCAGATAGGATACAAATTTGTGAAAAAAATATGCAATGTTGCAGAATTAGTGTGTTATGGAAGGGCTGCTAACCTGTTTCTACAAATAATACTCCAATGCCAGTCACTTTGCAAAACCTCTACTGCCATCTACTGTTGAAAACACAGAGGTAACACAAACGAACACAACAATTGAATTTAAAAATAATTTTAATTGAAGGATCCCGGTGGCCACTAAGGCCACTGTTGCTTATGCTATAGGAGATAACCATTTGAACCTTATTTTATTTTACAATTTTATTCAATTTAGACAATCTTATTTTCTTTTATTTATTTTTGTATTTTGTTACATCAGACTGAGAGCACAAGAGCAATAGTTACCATGTTGAAAAAAAAATCTTGAAATTTAATTTTAGTGATGAGATTCCAACTATGATATGTTATAATTTGCTTAAATTTACCATGTATTATTTTTATTTATGATAAAAGCAGGGAGGAGGGAAAACTGCACACTCAGGTAAAAGCAGGTCCACAGAAAACAAAATGTATCTTATTCTCTGCCACCTCTGATGACTAATAGATGTCAATAGACAACAGACAAGGATGGAGAACCGGTCTGCATCAGACAGAGCATCTGATACAGCATGTGATGCAGACCGGTTCTCCATCCTCGTGGCAGTTTTGCTGCACTTCCTCTGCTGCAAAAGTATGTGTTGGTGAAAAAAGACAAAACACAAAACACAACTCTCATTTAAAAAAAAGAAGAAGCAATGACAGATTTGATACAAAACGTGTGAAGTTTCATCAAATTGGTTTTACTTAACTTGTTTTTTTCAAATGAGTAAATTAAAAAAGTGTGTCTACTAGATTCTAGATAGGCTAAGTTGACATGGATGATGCAGATTAAGAAACATTAAATAAAATTTGTAAGAATTAATTTTACATCTGTTGTCCATGAAAATGTTCAAAAGTTAGATACACCTAACGGAAATACAGAAAATGATACAAGTAAATGGTAAAAGGAAATACAACATGCAATAAAATGTAATAAAAAAATTGCCAGGTGACTTAGTGATTAGCACTTTTGCCTCACAGCAAGAAGGTCATGGGATCGATTCCCACCTGTGGCTTTTCTGTGTGCAGTTTGCATGTTCTCCCCATGTTTGCATGGGTTCCCTCTGCGTGCTCCGGCTTCCTCTCACATTCAAAAACACGCAGGTTAGGTGATTTGGGAACTTTAACTTGTCCGTAGGTGTGAATGTATTTATTTTTTCTCTATGTGGCTCTGCAACAGACTAGTGTCCTGTCCAGGGTGTAACGCGCCTCACACCTTATAGCTGCTAGGATAGGCTCCAGCCCCCCTGTGACCCCTAATTGGAGTAAGCGGTTGAAGATGAGTGAGTGATTTAGTTTGAATTGAGTTCTACTCATGAGCAGCTGTAATTGAAAATAAACATTTATCTAAAGTACTTTTTGCAAAGTGGATGTCTACACTCATCTCTTCCTGAACTACGAGTACGTCGATTTATATGCAGTTAGTTCACCTGCTTTTACAAATTGTTTCAGTGCAGGAGGAGTCATTCCATTAATAATCTTATATTGCAAGTAAAACAACAATGTATATATATTCTACTATGTTTTTCAAATTAAAAAAGTTATATTTCATTAAAATTAGACAATGAGGATGATATTTGTCATGTGACATAGTAGTCACATGCCCTTCTGCACGCTTTTATGTTTTCAGTTTTTTCTTTCTCAGCCAGAACATCCTTTGGTTTCTCTCCCCATTGCTGCACAGTATTTTTCTTTGAACAGTCACTAGTTTCTCCTTCTGTGTGTTCCTCTCGCGGCTTTATTGTTTTTGATGTTTTGAGCATGCTCTGCCGTCCTTTTATTGCCTCCTCTTTATTCTGTCAATTTACCATTTGGGGCTTTAGTGGAGCAGACAAGCATCAAATTTGGTCAGTTGTTCTTTGAGACATGGTCTGGAACTCTGCCTGAGTTGCCATATGAAAATCCAAGATGGCATCTATTTTTGTCCAAGGCCATTCAAATATGGCCATGGGGTATTGCAAAGACTTTGTGCCTGTCCGTCTGTCTGTCTGTGTTCAGCATTCGCCCTATTGAGATATCCCATAATCCCTTGTGGGCCAGAGAGTTGCTGCGGTCTAAACAACATAGTGAAACCACATGACACCTATTGCAAATGAACATTATCCTACCAAAATGTAATTTTTTACACTTTTCATCACATTAATAAGAGGCTGCATGCATGACACCCTAAAAACTTGCTAAAACAAATATTCCAAACAATCCGTGTCTGCTACATTTAACCTGTGTTGAATATAATAAACGCACACTGAATTTCAGACATTTGATATATATTACTCTGGAACAAGCAGGACAAACAGTGTTGTGAAGGACAATAAGCAGGGCATTAAAGAGCAAACTTCACTTTCCCCCAGAACGACATGAACAGGAAGTGATCGCAGCTCAAAGCAACTCCCATTGAAAATAACAGAGAAGCAACCTGAGCTTCTTGCATGCTTACATAAAACAAACACAACAACGTCTAAAAACCCAGATAATATATTCACGAGAGTTTTAGGCACAATATACAAAGAGTTTTATGTTGCGATGTTAATGCTGTTGTCTGTGTGCAGAAGTTAAATTGCAGCCTGATCAGACTGACTCAATGCAGTTCTCAATGTTAGTGACATCTCACAGAGCAGCGAACTCTCTGACGTTTTGCGAGATTTGAAACCTCAATATGGCGAATGTTAGAGAGCTCTGCTCTGTTAAAAATCAAATCAAATCAAATCAATTTCATTTATACGTGGGCTGTCAATAAAGTAACGGTCCTTTTTATTTTTTTCAAAAACTATATGGATTTCATTCATATGTTTTTACGTCAGACATGCTTGAACCCTCGTGCGCATGCGTGAGTTTTTCCACGCCTGTCGGTGACGTCATTCGCCTGTGAGCACTCCTTGTGGGAGGAGTCGTCCAGCCCCTCGTCGGAATTCCTTTGTCTGAGAAGTTGCTGAGAGACTGGCGCGTTGTTTGATCAAAATTTTTTCTAAACCTGTGAGACACATCGAAGTGGACACGGTTCGGAAAATTAATGTTGTGTGGGCCGCTGAAGAGGAGGTACTGCTGGCCCACCACCACCAGAGGGCGCCCTGCCTGGAGTGCGGGCTCCAGGCACCGGAGGGCGATGCCGCCTCACAGGAGCAGCCAGGGTGACAGCTGTCACCCATCACCTGAGACAGCTGATATCAATCAACAGGGAGGTATATCAGCAGGACGGCATCTCCACCTCATTGCCGAGATATCGCTCTACTAAGGAGGTAACGTACTCAGCCAATTGTGTTCTTGACGATAATACTTTGTTGCTTGTGTGTTGGATAGCAGATAGTGAGTAGTACAGCGGGAGACTGTATTGGACTTCTTGGATAAGTACTCACACTCCTGCACTTACCAGTATTTTCCTGACAAGAGGTGGAGGTGGTGTTTCCACCCTGTGTGTTGCTGGGTGCAGCCGCACCCACACCTGACTGTTTCTGTTCCTTGCCAGCAGTACCGGATCCGACGAGCGGAGGCAGTGGCCACCTGGGGTTCGGGACTTGGCGGCTCCAGTATCCCCGGGGTTCGGTGGCAGAGGAAATCGGGTGGTTCCGGTTCGACTCGGACAGACGTCTCCTATCGTCGAGCCTGCCCACACGACACCATTGGAATTCGGTTACTGCTGTATTTGTAATCTGTTGTGTTTGTTGTGTGAATTCACAACAGTAAAACTTTGTGATTTGACTTTCTCCATTGTCCGTTCATTTGCGTCCCCTGTTGTGGGTCCGTGTTCCTACACTTTCCCAACAGGATATCTCGGCCAGCGTCATGGATCCCGAGGGGCGTCAACCGGCTGTTGAACGGCCAATGGAAGAACAGGGCGCACAGGCGTCCTCAGGAGGGGTGATCGGTGAGTTGCAGCGGATCCTCACCGCTTTCACGACTCAGTTGGATGTGATGACCGAGCAGAACGTCCTCCTGAACCGCAGGGTGGAGGCTCTCGCCGCGCAGGTGGAAGCGCGCCCTCCGGGCGCCGCTGCGGATTTCCCTCCTGTCGACCCTGTGCGTAACAGTGACGTTCCACTGGTCGTTCAACGACCCCTCCCACCTTCCCCTGAAGCTTACATAAGCCCCCCAGAGCCGTACGGAGGCTGTGTGGAGACGTGCGCAGACTTTCTTATGCAGTGTTCGCTCGTCTTCGCACAGCGTCCCGTCATGTACGCAACTGATGCTAGCAAGGTAGCTTATGTAATAAACCTGCTTCGCGGTGAGGCACGCGCTTGGGCTACAGCGCTCTGGGAGCAGAATTCACGGCTCCTTCAGACATATGATGGGTTTATGAGGGAGTTCAGAACAGTGTTTGATCACCCTAATAGAGGAGAAACCGCTTCAGCCGTGCTGCTGTCAATGAGACAGGGGCGCCGGAGTGCAGCTGCTTATGCAGTCGACTTCCGCATCGCGGCTGCGAGGTCCGGCTGGAATAGCACTGCCCTCCGCGCCACCTTCGTAAACGGACTGTCTTTGGTTCTCAAGGAGCACCTGGTGGCTAAGGACGAACCGCGGGATTTAGATGGGCTCATCGATCTTGTCATACGACTAGACAACCGGTTAGAAGAACGTCGTCGGGAACGAGACGAAGGGCGTGGCTGGGCACACGCCGTCCCTCTCCCTTCCGGTTCCGACCGCGCTCCGCCTTCCCCACGCTCCACGGCTCCCGCGCTCCGTGTGGCTACAGCTCCCCCTGCTGACAAAGCTATGGACGCGAGCAGGGCAACATTTAGGGCACCAGATGCACAGAGGAGGCGGGCCCGCGGAGTATGTTTTGTTTGTGGCTCGATAGAGCACCACGTGAGAGACTGCCCCGAGCGGTTTAAACACCAATGCCCGCCCCTAGAGACTGGGCTAGGGGTGGGCCGAGACATTCACGTGGGACACACCCACATTGCCACACGACTCCCAGTTACGATCCTTTATGAGGAATCAACCCTGAAGGCCCCAGCACTGGTGGACACGGGCTATGAAGGGAATCTGTTAGACAGCAGATGGGCCAGGGAGATAGGGCTCCCTCTGGTGGCGCTTACCTCGCCTGTGCAGGTTCGAGCACTAGATGGCTCCCTACTCCCTCCAATCACGCACAAGACACCACCTGGAACTCTGGTGGTGT
Source organism: Thalassophryne amazonica (assembly GCF_902500255.1). Lineage (NCBI taxonomy): Eukaryota > Metazoa > Chordata > Actinopteri > Batrachoidiformes > Batrachoididae > Thalassophryne > Thalassophryne amazonica. The sequence goes on along the minus strand of NC_047107.1, from coordinate 12,442,480 downwards.
CAGGGAATCACCGGGAGGAGATCGAGTTTTTTGTGACTCCTGCCACCTCCCGTGTGGTTTTAGGATTTCCCTGGATGTAGAAGCACAATCCCCGGATTGATTGGCCGTCCGGGGTAGTGGTTCAGTGGAGCGAAACCTGCCATCGGGTGTGTCTAGGTTCCTCGGTTCCTCCCGGCTCCCAGGCTAAGGAGGAGGTCAGAGTCCCGCCCAATCTGGAGACGGTGCCGGTGGAGTACCATGACCTCGTCGACGTGTTCAGCAAGGATCTGGCGCTCACTCTTCCCCCCCACCGTCCATATGATTGTGCCATTGATTTGGTTCCGGGCAGTGAGTTCCCGTCCAGCAGGCTGTACAACCTCTCACGGCCTGAGCGCGAATCAATGGAGACCTACATCCGGGACTCGTTAGCCGCCGGGTTGATCCGGAATTCCACCTCCCCGATGGGTGCAGGTTTCTTTTTTGTGGGTAAAAAAGACGGCGGACTTCGTCCATGCATTGATTACAGGGGACTGAACGAAATCACGGTTCGCAATCGATACCCGTTGCCCCTGTTGGATTCGGTGTTCACGCCCCTGCATGGAGCCCGAATTTTCACCAAGCTCGATCTTAGAAATGCGTATCATCTGGTCCGGATCCGGAAGGGAGACGAGTGGACGACGGCATTCAACACCCCCTTAGGTCACTTTGAGTACCTGGTCATGCCGTTCGGTCTCACAAACGCTCCCGCGACTTTCCAAGCGTTGGTTAACAATGTCTTGCGGGATTTCCTGCACCGGTTCGTCTTCGTATACCTAGACGATATACTCATCTTTTCTCCGGACCCTGAGACCCATGTCAAGCATGTACGTCAGGTCCTGCAGCGGTTGTTGGAGAACCGGCTGTTTGTGAAGGGCGAGAAGTGTGAGTTCCACCGCACGTCTTTGTCCTTCCTGGGGTTCATCATCTCCTCCAACTCCGTCGCTCCTGATCCGGCCAAGGTTGCGGCGGTGAGAGACTGGCCCCAACCCACGAGCCGTAGGAAGTTGCAACAGTTCCTAGGCTTTGCTAATTTCTACAGGAGGTTCATTAAGGGCTACAGTCAGGTAGTTAGCCCCCTGACAGCCCTGACCTCGCCAAAAGTTCCCTTCACCTGGTCGGATCATTGCGATGCCGCGTTCAAGGAGTTGAAATGGCGCTTCTCGTCTGCACCCGTTCTGGTGCAGCCCGATCCTAGTCGCCAGTTAGTGGTTGAAGTGGACGCCTTGGACTCAGGGATAGGAGCCGTGCTGTCCCAGAGCGGGAAGACCGATAAGGTCCTTCACCCGTGTGCCTATTTTTCCCGCAGGTTGACCCCAGCCGAACGGAACTATGACGTCGGCAATTGAGAACTCCTTGCGGTGAAAGGGGCTCTTGAGGAGTGGAGACATCTGTTGGAGGGAACGTCCGTGCCATTCACGGTTTTCACTGACCACCGGAACCTGGAGTATATCAGGACCGCCAAGCGGCTGAATCCCAGGCAAGCCCGCTGGTCACTGTTCTTCGGCCGTTTTGACTTCCGGATCACCTACCGTCCCGGGACCAAAAATCAAAGATCGGCTGCTTTGTCCCGGGTACATGAAGATGAAGTCAGAACGGAGTCGTCGGATCCCCCGGATCCCATCATCCCCGAGTCCACTATCGTGGCCGCCCTCACCTGGGACGTGGAGAAGACCATCCGGGAGGCCCTGACACGAGACCCGGACCCCGGAACCGGACCGAAGAACAAACTCTATGTCCCACCAGAAGCTAGGGCTGCAGTTCTGGACTTCTGTCACAGTTCTAAGCTCTCCTGTCATCCTGGGGTGCGAAGAACCGTGGCAGTCATCCGGCAGCGCTTCTGGTGGGCGTCCCTGGAGGCCGACGTCCGGGGTTACATCCAGGCCTGTACCACCTGCGCCAGGGGCAAGCCCGACCACCGCAAGACATCGGGATTGCTACAGCCGCTGCCCGTGCCTCATCGCCCCTGGTCTCACATCGGCCTGGATTTTGTCACGGGCCTTCCGCCGTCCCAGGGAAACACCGTCATCCTCACGATAGTGGACCGATTCTCCAAGGCGGCCCACTTCGTGGCCCTCCCGAAGCTACCAACGGCCCAGGAGACAGCGGACCTCCTGGTCCTCCACGTCGTCCGTCTGCATGGGATACCATCAGACATCGTCTCCGATCGCGGCCCCCAGTTCTCCTCGCACGTCTGGAGGAGCTTCTGCCGGGAACTGGGGGCCACGGTCAGTCTCTCGTCCGGGTATCACCCCCAGACCAATGGGCAAGCAGAACGGGCCAACCAAGAGATGGAGCAGACCCTACGTTGTGTGACAGCCGCGCACCCGACGGCCTGGAGTACCCACTTGGCCTGGATCGAGTACGCCCACAACAGTCAAGTATCATCACCCACCGGCCTCTCCCCTTTTGAGGTGTGTTTGGGGTATCAGCCCCCGTTGTTTCCGGTGGTTGAGGGAGAGGTCGGTGTGCCCTCGGTCCAGGCCCACCTAAGGAAGTGCCGTCGGGTGTGGCGTGCCGCCCGTTCTGCTTTGTTGAAGGCCCGGACGAGGGCGAAGACCCATGCAGACCGGCGGCGGACCCCGGCTCCCACGTATCGTCCTGGGCAGGAAGTGTGGTTGTCCACCAAGGACATTCCCCTACAAGTGGACTCTCCGAAACTACAGGAACGATACATTGGTCCGTTTAAAATTCTCAAGGTCATCAATCCCGCCGCAGTGAGGCTTCAGCTTCCGGCCTCACTGCGGATTCATCCAGTATTCCATGTTTCCAGAATCAAACCTCATCACACCATTTGTATAACCATTTGTAAAATCCAGGCGGCTTTTGATGGCTTTCAGTGGAGTGAGTATATGAGAAATTGTTTAACAGGCAGGACATGTTCCAACTTGTCCTTAAGGCTTTCAACAGAGGTGTTTTTCCTGTGGCGGAGCGTCGCGGCGGCTGCGTCCCGACGCGCGGACCCGTCCGCATGTCTTTCATTAAAAAAATCTCCTTTAACAGTGGACTATCCGGATAAAATGCTGAAACCGACTTCTTCTGAAACTTCTCTGTTCTCTCACGACGTCCTGGATCAATAGAGCCTGAAATGTGGAGGTTTTCAGCTTGAACAGGCTGACGACGGCAACTGAGAGCGCTGAGCGACGTCTTGCACCTTGGGCAGTCCTTAAAGCGACAGAGTCACCTCAAAATCTCTCATCAGCCGTTAAAATTTTCACTGAAAACCAGCTTACTTTTTCGAACCGTGTCCACTTCGATGTGTCTCACAGGTTTAGAAAAAATTTTGATCAAACAAAGCGCCAGTCTGTCAGCAACTTCTCAGACAAAGGAATTCTGACGAGGGGCTGGACGACTCGTCCCACAAGGAGTGCTCACAGGCGAATGACGTCACCGACAGGCGTGGAAAAACTCACGCATGCGCACGAGGGTTCAAGCATGTCTGACGTAAAAACATATGAATGAAATCCATATAGTTTTTGAAAAAAATAAAAAGGACCGTTACTTTATTGACAGCCCACGTATAGCGCCAAATCACAACAAACAGTTGCCCCAAGCCGATTCATATTGCAAGGCAAAGCCATACAATAATTACAGAAAAAAACCCCAAAAAAGAGAAATAAAGTTTGTGTTGAATGAGCTAATACACCTGCTCAGACTCTGTACAATTTTTAAGACACCGCTGTGCAGAGGAAGGAATTAACATCATTTACACACAGTCGCCCACACTCCTGCATACGGTTAAAATGTAAATATTGTTTATCATTGATTGATAGAGGGGGTTTGTTGAACATGTACAAATTGTACGTAAGACAATAGGATCTTAATAATTAAGTAAACAACTGCAAATTATAAAGAACACAATGCTCATATGGCTGAGGATATTTTAGCATTGCATTATTTTAAACATTGCTGCAACTGAACATACTTTCCCAGGAGGAATGCTTAAGCCCCCATCACACAAATGAGGCTGCATCAGGGCAAATGGGGAAAAAAAAGCCAAACTTGGAGGTGCAGTCAGGAGGGACAGACATTCGGGCAGCCGTGTACGAATGTCGTTCGAATGCCCTAAATGTCTGCCGAAGCCACCAAATGATTCGTGCACATTCAGCGTGCAGCACCTCCTGACTCCAGGTTGAATGTGCCTGGAACACAGTACTAGTACCCAGAATGCAGCCACAACACAGCACGGATCCACTTAATGCTGGCAGAAGGCAGCAGAAATATGTAAAATGCACCTCAAATACCAAACGTGTGTGGTCCGATCGTCACCCAAGGTCTGGGTCAAAGGCAAGCAAGGGGAGGGGTGTAGCAGAGCGAGCGCTGTGGTCTGCTCTTTTGAAGACCTGCTGTGTCTCACTGCTGAATTGAATGACATCCAACCCATGAGCTGATTACCTGTAAACTAGGGTCCCCTGACTATTGCATCACTGCCGTGCATGTGATGCGTGCAACAGATTTTTAAGGCCATCATCACCAACATGCACACCCACAGCCATTATGAACAGTAAAATAGCCTCCAGTCCGCGATGCATTGCAGTAAACCCATGATCAGGGGACCCTGGCTTATTCATCAGTTCACATAATGGATAAAATTTGGAAACCAGAGGCGAAGTAAAAGGAAGGTTCTGACATTAAAGATTTGTGTGGAAGAAGGGGTAGGGATAAATAAGCTGATGCTTCACCCTACCCCTTTTCGGACATGTTGGGTACACAGTAGGAACTTGTTGTTGTCTTCACTGATCTATCTTGTATTTGTTGTTGTTGTTGTATCAAATGTTCGAAATAAACAGTTTTCATTCATTCATTCATTCATTCATAAAGCATTACATACCAGCCACATGCCCACTGTTGCACGCACCTCTCTCTCTCTCTCTCTCTCTCTCTCTGTCTCTCTCTCCAGGAAATCAGCCGTTCAGCAGACAGCGGGATGCTCCGCTGTCCAGACGGGCTCACACACATGCAGCAAATTGATCGTATGAGCACACACACACACACACACACAGCAGGGCAATCAGCTAGTATGAGCACACACACATGCACCGGGCCAATCAGCTGTTATGAGCACACACACATGCAGTATGGCAATCAGCTAGTATGAGCACACACACGGAGCGGGGCAATCAGCTACTATGAGCACACACACATGCAGTGGGGCAATCAGCTACTATGAGCACACACACATGCAGTATGGCAATCAGCTAGTATGAGCACACACAGGTGCAGCAGATCCTTCAGCTGTTATGACAGCTCATTGGGCAGCAGATTGTTCAGCTGTTATGGCAACTCACTGTGAAGGAGTGATGCTTTGGTTCTCAGTGACACACAGTGCTTTTGGTGTGATTGTGCAATGTTCATGTCAAGTGCACAGTGATTGCATGTCACAGACATTGCACATTACTATATGTCCTTTGCGCACTGCGAACAGGATGCACCAGGGTAACGTCCAGTTCATCCGGGGCATTATTGGGGCATAATTATCTCCAAGTTTTATAAACAGAATTACTTTCACCAAAGTTTGCCATTTGTGATTGCTCTATTGATCAACTAAATCAATCAATCATCAGAACAGGTGACAATTGTTTGTCTTTTTGATTAGTTGTTCTAGTGCTATGTCTCCGAAGACAAAAACGTGAACTTGTGGCTGATGGGTTGTGCACACTGACATTAAGCACCAACCCCGTGTGACTGGAGTGAGGAGTGAACATCATTAAAAATCCATTAGAGCATCTCCAAACAGTCAGCTGAGCGTTTCACAGAAGAACAGCCAGCTGAGCAGTTGAGGGTGAGAGTCAGAACTGGACCCTCTCTGGAGGACAGATACATCACACCACCCTAACAGATGGATGGCATGGAAAAATAAGGGGGAAAAAGCTGTCTTCAAATACTTTGATATCCACTTTCTACCAGGGGTGGATTGGCCATTGGGAGTAGGAGAATTTTTCCCGGTTTGCTGATCAATAATGGGCCAATGGCTGCCCGTGTTTGTTTGTTTGTTTTTTGCTGTGCCTTGCCATGGTAACTCTCCCAGCCCAGGGAGAAACACTGGCCCACAGAGCTCAGTTGCAGCCTGCAGACACAGCATAAGCCCAGTGGCTTCCCTGCCAAAAGAATACCTGACAAATTGTGGCCTTATGATAGGTTATAGAGGCCTAGGAGTCCCACCCATGCAAGTTCTAGTTCAATCACCTTTAATGACAAACAATCATGATGAGAAACAACACAGCAGAACACAAAAAACAATGGGAGTCACAAAATGGAGAAAAATCAGAAAGGTAGTGCAGAAAAGTGAGGAAAAAAAAAACTCTTGCTACTGATACTGCTAAGAGCAGAAAAATTTCAGAGATCTTTGTTTTAAGGGGCTGGACTGGCAGGGGTGCCTGTGGGTCCGTCTCAGCAGTGAAAGTGACACTGAGGTTCCCGCTGCTATGGAGGTGGTAGGAGCAGGAGGAGACTGGTGGCGATGGCAATGATAACAGGTGTGTGTGCCAGCATGGTGTGGACAAACACTCCTTCATATGTTTACCCTTTCATATACTATAACCCCCCTCCCTTGCAGTTGCACACATGGGTCTAAAAGATTTAAGCCTCCATACATGTTCAAATCAACATGTAATGTACTCACCTCAAACTCTGTATAGTGTGTTACAAATAAAGTTAGTTATCTACTGTATTGGAAACAATACCATATTCATATCCTGATGAATTGATTAGTTGCTTTTATTAATAATGACAGGATGCCACAAATCACTGCAGATCTACAATTTTACGGCTCACATTGCAATGTGATGTGGTTTGAGCATGTAGCTCTGCTACTTTCACAATTTTCATAATTTATTTTATTCAAGGCTCCAGAATATAAAAGACTACTGTTCAGGAGAGCTTGTGTGTTTATATGTACGAGGTCTGTTAGAAAAGTATCCGATCTTATTATTTTTTTTCAAAAACCATATGGATTTGAATCACGTGTGATTACATCAGACATGCTTGAACCCTCGTGGGCATGCGAGAGTTTTTTCATGCCTGTCGGTTACGTCATTCGCCTGTGGGCAGTCTTTGAGTGAGGAGTCGTCCACCCTCTCGTCGTTTTTTCATTGTTTAGGAATGGCTCAGAGACTGCTGCTTTGTTTGATAAAAAATTTTAAAAAACTGTAAGGCACAACTGAGTGGACACCATTCGATAAATTCAGCTGGTTTTCGGTAAAAATTTTATCGGCTGATGAGAGATTTTGGTCTGGTAGTGTCGCTTTAAGCATGGCCCACGGCACCTGACGGCGATCTGCGCTTCGAGGCGGCAGCGTCTCGCCGTTTCAAGTTGAAAACTTCCACATTTCAGGCTCTGTTGACCCAGTAAGTCATCAGAGAGCAGAGAAATTTCAGAAGAAGTCGGCATGAGGAGTTTATTCGGACATTCCATTGTTAACGGACATTTTGTAATGAAAGAACGTGCGGGCAGAGTTGCATGTGGGGCCGGACCCGACCGCGGGGGGTCGCGACAGGAAAAACACCTCCGTTGGAAACACCCCATAATCTCTCATCAGCCGTTAAACTTTTCACCGAAAACCAGCTAAATTTCTCAAATAGTGTCCACTCGGATATTCCTCACAGGTCCAGAAAAATTTTTGATAAAGCAACGCGTGCCGTCTCGAGCAGCGTGTGAAACAAAGGAATTCAGCCAAGAGGGCGGGACCACATCTCACTCAAGGCCTGCCCACAGGGAAATGACGTCACTGACACGTGTGAAAAAACTCAGGCATGCGCACGAGGGTTCAAGCATGATTGGTGTAATCGCATGTCATTCAAATCCATATAGTTAAAAAAAAAGTGTCGGTTTCTTATCTAATAGACCTCGTACTTAAAGGGGAGCCCTGCTTTCTACTGTATGCAGAGTTATAAAAAAATAAAATAAAAAATAAATAAATAAATAAATAAATAAAAAATAAAAAAGCCCAAGTCAGAGCAGTGCAGTGGGTTTCCTCCAGGTGTCAGTGTGCAACAAAGAAAAGGTTCTGAGGACAGACTGCCATGAATTTTTCTTTTATAGTCCAAAAAGCAAAAAAACAACAACAAAAAAACACCAGGCTTACCAACTAAATACACTCACTCACTCATCTTCAACCACTTACTCCAATTAAAGGTCATGGGGCAACTAAATACAGGTCATATTAAAATAAATAAATAAAAACTGCAAGCGAAAAAATTTGGCAAGAATTTAAAAATTTAAGTGTAACAAAGATTATTAATAGATTGATCATTGTCATGTTACGTGCCTGTCATCATTTTGAACTGCAGGATTTGGGCAGTATCATAAATGATAAAAAATTCCTATTACATGAATTTTCTTCAGACTGACTGAACCAATCCTGCCCCCTATACCCTTCACAGTGATTTTTTCCTGGTATGTCTGGTTTTCTTATTACAGCACCAGCAACTCCCTAGGAAGGCAGACTATTGGGAGGTGATGGTCTAGTGATTTAGCGTTGGGCTTGAGACCAGAGGATCCTCGGTTTAAACCCCCTGACCGGAAAATCACTAAGGGACCTTGGGCAAGGATTAAGGATAATCCCCAAGTTGCTCCCAGTGTGTAGTGAGTGCCTTGCATTGCAGCACCCTGACATTGGTGTGTGAGTGCATTTGTGTGAATGGGTGAACGTAAGGCATAATTGTAAAGCACTTTGAGCCAATGATGCCAATGAAAAACGCTATATAAATGCAAACTATTAAACTAACATGCCACAGCTGGGAGATTATGACCATCTCACTATGACCAGAAAGTTTAAAACCTCAAACAAATGATTGAATCCCAGCTGTTTTTCCCAAATCACATGTTGGCAGGTTTATTTTGTTTGTTTTCTGCATGACAGATTTTGCAATTGTGTTTTTTAACCTCCAGTTCTGATAAAGTTTTTGCTGGTTCTCTGCTTCGCTTCCAGTGGCAGGTCCCCACTTCCTTTATTAACTCCCTCAAAGCCATTTAAAAGTGTCAATCGTGAGTCAGCTTTGAGTTGATTAAAGTCATAAACTAGGACTCTTGTCTTGTTGCGGGTAAGAAATGAGAATCGTCCTGGACGTATGGAACGGCAAGGACAATTTTATGTGGTGGTTCTCTGGCGTGAGCACCAGCCGGTGCGTAAACCGAAGTTGGTTATCAGGTAATGGAAATAATAGTAACAATAATAATAGAAATAACAACAAAAACAATGATAATAATAATAATAATAATAATAATAATATCCTCTGTTTTGTGGGACTAAGTGCACAGCTCCTAAAAGCTGCGCAGATTTCGGTTGGAATTAATAAGTTCAGAGCAAATCGCCATTTTAAATCAAAACACACCTCTTTACAAACGTTACAATGCAAACAATAAACTACAACCGACCAACCCCATTTTTTCCCCCCAAAATGAAACATCCTCCATTCTTTATGAAACATTGATCTTGACGTGCAGCAGCTGACCGAAGAGCTCAGCTCAGAGTCTATGGAGTTACATTTGTGTCATTAATATCCAGGATTGGGTATGATTACTTTGAAGGAATACATGTGGATTACATGTATGTATGTACATACATTTGGATTACTTGTAATCTGATTAATTTGGATTACATTTCAATGTAATCCTACCCAAACTTGTTAATATCTGAAAGGATATGCTTTTGACAAAAAAATATAGATTTTATTTCTATTCCGTCTAGAGATCAAGAATCCGTCATGTACAGCAAGGATCCAGTGACCATGTACAGATTTTACTGATTTTTATTTATATCCAGAGATCAAGGATCCAGTGACCAATTTCTTACTTATTTACTTACTTTACTCAATAGAATGTTGTTGACATAGAAAACCTGTAAAGCCTACTTTTAGTACACAGAAAATTCACAAGAGGTATTGATACGGGACTCAATAAAGAATCAGAATGATAAACGGAATTGATAATGGCATTGATATCGAGAAAATCTTAGCAATACCCATCATTAATAGTATTCAGTGGTGGGCACAGTTCTGCTAATCCACTAACTGCTAATTATCAAAGCTAATGTTTTCATTATCGGATTAGCTTTTCAGATAACCTTGAAAACGGTCTGTAATGCTATCAACTGGCCAGTAGTGTTCATGGCAGTATTCACCATAAGTATTGAGATATCTCATAATCCTTTGCACACCAGAGAGTTGTTGCAGCCTCTTGCTGCAGCTGATGAAAAGGAAAAAAATGGCTGTATAATGTTCATTTACAATTGTCGTTGTGTATTCTCTCTGTGCTATTTAAATCAAAATCAAATCAATTTTATTTATATAGCGCCAAATCACAACAAACAGTTGACCCAAGGCGCTTTATATTGAAAGGCAAAGCCATACAATAATTACAGAAAAACCCCAACGGTCAAAACGACACCCTGTGAGCAAGCACTTGGCGACAGTGGGAAGGAAAAACTCCCTTTTAAAAGGAAGAAACCTCCAGCAGAACCAGGCATGGGAACCCCCCAGCAGTCTAAGTCTATAGCAGCATAACTAAGGGATGGTTCAGGGTCACCTGATCCAGCCCTAACTATAAGATTTAGCAAAAAGGAAAGTTTTAAGCCTAATCTTAAAAGTAGAGAGGGTGTCTGTCTCCCTGATCCGAATTGGGAGCTGGTTCCAGAGGAGAGGAGCCTGAAAGCTGAAGGCTCTGCCTCCCATTCTACTCTTACAAACCCTAGGAACTACAAGTAAGCCTGCAGTCTGAGAGCGAAGCACTCTATTGGGGTGATATGGTACTATGAGGTCCCTAAGATAAGATGGGACCTGATTATTCAAAACCTTATAAGTAAGAAGAAGAATTTTAAATTCTATTCTAGAATTAACAGGAAGCCAAAGAAGAGAGGCCAATATGGGTGAGATATGCTCTCTCCTTCTAGTCCCTGTCAGTACTCTAGCTGCAGCATTTTAAATTAACTGAAGGCTTTTCAGGGAACTTTTAGGACAACCTGATAATAATGAATTATAATAGCCCAGCCTAGAGAAAATAAATGCATGAATTAGTTTTTCAGCATCACTCTGAGACAAGACCTTTCTAATTTTAGAGATATTGCGCAAATGCAAAAATGCAGTCCTACATATTTGTTTAATATGCGCATTGAATGACATATCCTGATCAAAAATGAGTCCAATATTTCTCACAGTATTACTAGAGGTCAGGGTAATGACATCCAGAGTAATGATCTGCTTAGACACCATGTTTCTAAGATTTGTGGGGTCAAGTACAATAACTTCAGTTTTAACTGAGTTTAAAAACAGGAAATTAGAGGTCATCCATGTCTTTATATCTGTAAGACAATCCTGCAGTTTAGCTAATTGGTGTGTGTCCTCTGGCTTCATGGATAGATAAAGCTGGGTATCATCTGCGTAACAATGAAAATTTAAGCAATGCTGTCTAATAATACTGCCTAAGGGAAGCATGTATAAAGTGAATAAAATTGGTCCTAGCACAGAACCTTGTGGAAATCCATAATTAACCTTAGTCTGTGAAGAAGATTCCCCATTTACATGAACAAATTGTAATCTATTAGATAAATATGATTCAAACCACTGCAGCTCAGTGCCTTTAATAGCTATGGCATGTTTTAATCTCTGTAATGAAATTTTATGGTCAACAGTATCAAAAGCAGCACTGAGGTCTAACAGAACAAGCACAGAGATGAGTCCACTGTCTGAGGCCATAAGAAGATCATTTGTAACCTTCACTAATGCTGTTTCTGTACTATGATGAATTCTAAACCCTGACTGAAACTCTTCAAATAGACCATTCCTCTGCAGATGATCAGTCTCATGATTAGACTCTTTTTTCCAGGCTAAGTGAAGATCTTCTAAATTAGTGAGACGCCATTTCCTCTCCAACTTATGGGTTATCTGCTTTAAGCTGCGAGTTTGTGAGTTATACCACGGAGTCAGGCACTTCTGATTTAAGGCTCTCTTTTTCAGAGGAGCTACAGCATCCAAAGTTGTCCTCAATGAGGATATAAAACTATTGACGAGATAATCTATGTCACTCACAGAGTTTAGGTAGCAACTCTGCCCTGTGTTGGTATATGGCATTAGGGAACATAAAGAAGGAATCATATCCTTAAACCTAGTTACAGCGCTTTCTGAAAGACTTCTAGTGTAATGAAACTTATTCCCCACTGCTGGGTAGTCCATCAGAGTAAATGTAAATGTTATTAAGAAATGATCAGACAGAAGGGGGTTTTCAGGGAATACTGTTAAGTCTTCAATTTCCATACCATAAGTCAGAACAAGATCTAAGGTATGATTAAAGTGGTGGGTGGACTCATTTACATTTTGAGCAAAGCCAGTCGAGTCTAACAATAGATTAAATGCAGTGTTGAGGCTGTCATTCTCAGCATCTGTGTGGATGTTAAAATCGCCCACTATAATTATCTTATCTGAGCTAAGCACTAAGTCAGACAAAAAGTCTGAAAATTCACAGAGAAACTCACAGTAACGACCAGGTGGACAATAGATAACAACAAATAAAACTGGTTTTTGGGACTTCCAATTTGGATGGACAAGACTAAGAGACAAGCTTTCAAATGAATTAAAGCTCTGTCTGGGTTTTTGATTAATTAATAAGATGGAGTGGAAGATTGCTGCTAATCCTCTGCCTTGGCCCGTGCTACGAGCGTTCTGGCAGTTAGTGTGACTCGGGGGTGTTGACTCATTTAAACTAACATATTCATCCTGCTGTAACCAGGTTTCTGTAAGGCAGAATAAATCAGTATGTTTAAACCGCAGCCACTCTCTGGTGCGCAAAGGAATATGGGTTAGGGTCTGAGTGTCTGGGCGCCAGTTGATGGCAGTTTTCTATTTATTTTGACCCTGGTTATATCAGACAGTTGTCTAATCACAATCTGACTTTTGGCTTTTGCAAATGGCTTTTTTTTTTACAAATAACAAAAGGCATATTTTACAAAAGCACATTTATATGTAAACACCAACACACACCTCACATTGGTTGTTTTTTCATAATGAATGAGTCAACCAATCAGTGTTAGCAGAGGCTCATTTTACCCATAGTCCCTTTGGCATCTGTCTGTTTGTTACAAAACTTCAGAATCAGTGCATTATTTAAAATTAAAAGATATGTGTTATATTTTAACTTTGTACAAATGACAGAATTGACATTCATGGAGTTATTCTATCTGGATTAATTTGATTTATAAATCAAAACCATAAGTCAAAACTGCTTTATTTTCCAAGACATCTGCCTCACGGCGGCACTGTTATATGCTGTTATAGACTAATGACTTGTTTTTGTGTGTGTAGGGTTGAGCTGAGCTCCTCTCAACTTCAACATGTTTTGTGTTCAGAAGGAAACCTGTGGTCAGTCAAGTGATTGTGAATTCAGACTTTCAGACCAGAGACTGATTTAATTAAATTGAGACTGATTAATTCATTTGAGACTGATAAATTAATGAATGTTTAAATTAAAGTACCTATGCTATACATAGGTGGTGCCCCGAATAACAATTAAATAATAAGTATTAAACCCTAAATTGTTAATTATTTTGGTGACTCATCAGATGAGGCCTAACCCAATCTAATTCAATTGAGAGTTTAACTGCTTATTTACATTTTTATAATGTTGCGGCCCATGTGGAGGCTCTAATGAATAAAGTTTTACATCTTTTGGTGCTTCTGTGTGAGGCCTGAATATTTGTAAATTTGCTACATGTTACATGTGGGACTCTCTGATCACTCTCTGATCCACCTCATTCCAACCTACAGCAAAATTTAAATCTGCAATGCCAGCATTGAAAACAATAAAGAAGTGGATGGATGAGTTGAGGCAGGAGCTACTGGCCTGTTTTGACTGCACATATTGGAGCATCGTTGCACCAGGAAACCAAAGACTTGGTCATTTGTTGATGTTATTTACCATTCTGCTATCAATTTTGTTACTGGTGCTCCATTTCACACTCATCATTGTAACCTGTATTCATTAGTCAATTGGCCCTCCCTTCACTCCCGCAGACTGGTCCACTGGTACCTTCTCATCTACAAAACTCTAATTGGTAAAACTCCACGATATCTTCGTTCTCCTCTTCTGACCCATAATTCTGCCCGTACATTGCGCTCAAGCAGTTCTCCTTGAATTGCTGGCTGTCTGAGTGGTGTCCAAAAAATGAGGTGGGCTTCATAGATAATTGGCAAAGCTTCTGGGAAAAACCTGGTCTTGTTAGGAGAGACGGCATCCATCCCACTTTGGATGGAGCAGCTCTCATTTCTAGAAATCTGGCCAATTTTCTTGGATCCTCCAAACTGTGACTGTCCAGCGTTGGGACCAGGAGGCAGAGCTGTGGTCTTATACACCTCTCTGCAGCTTCTCTCCCCCTGCCATCCCCTCATTACCCCATCCCCGTAGAGACGGTGCCTGCTCCCAGACCACCAATAACCAGCAAAAATCTATTTAAGCATAAAAATTAAAAAAGAAAAAATAATATAGCACCTTCAACTGCACCACAGACTAAAACAGTTAAATGTGGTCTATTAAACATTAGGTCTCTCTCTTCTAAGTCCCTGTTGGTAAATGATATAATAATTGATCAACGTATTGATTTATTCTGCCTAACAGAAACTTGGTTACAGCAGGATGAATATGTTAGTTTAAATGAGTCAACACCCCCGAATCACACTAACTGTCAGAATGCTCGTAGCACGGGCCGGGGCGGAGGATTAGCAGCAATCTTCCATTCCAGCTTATTAATTAATCAAAAACCTAGACAGAGCTTTAATTCATTTGAAAGCTTGTCTCTTAGTCTTGTCCATCCAAATTGGAAGTCCCAAAAACCAGTTTTATTTGTTATTATCCATCGTCGACCTGCTCGTTACTGTGAGTTTCTCTGTGAATTTTCAGACCTTCTGTCTGACTTAGTGCTTAGCTCAGATAAGATAATTATAGTGGGCGATTTTAACATCCACACAGATGCTGAGAATGACAGCCTCAACACTGCATTTAATCTATTATTAGACTCTATCGGCTTTGCTCAAAAAGTAAATGAGTCCACCCAGCACTTTAATCATATTTTAGATCTTGTTCTGACTTATGGTATGGAAATAGAAGACTTAACAGTATTCCCTGAAAACTCCCTTCTGTCTGATCATTTTTTAATAACATTTACATTTACCCTGATGGACTACCCTGCAGTGGGGAATAAGTTTCATTACACTAGAAGTCTTTCAGAAAGCGCTGTAACTAGGTTTAAGGATATGATTCCTTCTTTATGTTCTCTAATGCCATATACCAACACAGAGCAGAGTAGCTACCTAAACTCTGTAAGGGAGTTAGAGTATCTCGTCAATAGTTTTACATCCTCATTGAAGACAACTTTGGATGCTGTAGCTCCTCTGAAAAAGAGAGCTTTAAATCAGAAGTGTCTGACTCCGTGGTATAACTCACAAACTCGTAGCTTAAAGCAGATAACCCTGTAAGTTGGAGAGGAAATGGCGTCTCACTAATTTAGAAGATCTTCACTTAGCCTGGAAAAAGAGTTTGTTGCTCTATAAAAAAGCCCTCCGTAAAGCTAGGACATCTTTCTACTCATCACTAATTGAAGAAAATAAGAACAACCCCAGGTTTCTTTTCAGCACTGTAGCCAGGCTGACAAAGAGTCAGAGCTCTATTGAGCTGAGTATTCCATTAACTTTAACTAGTAATGACTTCATGACTTTCTTTGCTAACAAAATTTTGACTATTAGAGAAAAAATTACTCATAACCATCCCAAAGATGTATCGTTATCTTTGGCTGCTTTCAGTGATGCCGGTATTTGGTTAGACTCTTTCTCTCCGATTGTTCTGTCTGAGTTATTTTCATTAGTTACTTCATCCAAACCATCAACATGTTTATTAGACCCCATTCCTGCCAGGCTGCTCAAGGAAGTCCTACCATTATTTAATACTTCAATCTTAAATATGATCAATCTATCTTTGTTAGTTGGTTATGTACCACAGGCCTTTAAGGTGGCAGTAATTAAACCATTACTTAAAAAGCCATCACTTGACCCAGCTATCTTAGCTAATTATAGGCCAATCTCCAACCTTCCTTTTCTCTCAAAGATTCTTGAGAGGGTAGTTGTAAAACAGCTAACTGATCACCTGCAGAGGAATGGTCTATTTGAAGAGTTTCAGTCAGGTTTTAGAATTCATCATAGTACAGAAACAGCATTAGTGAAGGTTACAAATGATCTTCTTATGGCTTCGGACAGTGGACTTATCTCTGTGCTTGTTCTGTTGGACCTCAGTGCTGCTTTTGATACTGTTGACCATAAAATTGTATTACAGAGATTAGAGCATGCCATAGGTATTAAAGGCACTGCGCTGCGGTGGTTTGAATCATATTTGTCTAATAGATTACAGTTTGTTCATGTAAATGGGGAATCTTCTTCACAGACTAAAGTTAATTATGGAGTTCCACAAGGTTCTGTGCTAGGACCAATTTTATTCACTTTATACATGCTTCCCTTGGGCAGTATTATTAGACGGTATTGCTTAAATTTTCATTGTTACGCAGATGATACCCAGCTTTATCTATCCATGAAGCCAGAGGATACACACCAATTAGCTAAACTGCAGGATTGTCTTACAGACATAAAGACATGGATGACCTCTAATTTCCTGCTTTTAAACTCAGATAAAACTGAAGTTATTGTACTTGGCCCCACAAATCTTAGAAGCATGCTGTCTAACCAGATCGTTACTATGGATGGCATTTCCCTGATCTCTAGTAATACTGTGAGAAATCTTGGAGTTATTTTTGATCAGGATATGTCATTCAAAGCGCATATTAAACAAATATGTAGGACTGCCTTTTTGCATTTACGCAATATCTCTAAAATCAGAAAGGTCTTGTCTCAGAGTGATGCTGAAAAACTAATTCATGCATTTATTTCCTCTAGGCTGGACTATTGTAATTCATTATTATCAGGTTGTCCTAAAAGTTCCCTAAAAAGCCTTCAGTTGGTTCAGAATGCTGCAGCTAGAGTACTGACGGGGACTAGCAGGAGAGAGCATATCTCACCTGTGTTGGCCTCTCTTCATTGGCTTCCTGTTAATTCTAGAATAGAATTTAAAATTCTTCTTGTTACTTATAAGGTTTTGAATAATCAGGTCCCATCTTATCTTAGGGACCTCGTAGTACCATATTACCCCATTAGAGCGCTTCGCTCTCAGACTGCGGGCTTACTTGTAGTTCCTAGGGTTTGTAAGAGTAGAATGGGAGGCAGAGCCTTCAGCTTTCAGGCTCCTCTCCTGTGGAACCAGCTCCCAATTCAGATCAGGGAGACAGATACCCTCTCTACTTTTAAGATTAGGCTTAAAACTTTCCTTTTCGCTAAGGCTTATAGTTAGGGCTGGATCGAGTGACCCTGGACCATCCCTTGGTTATGTTGCTTTAGACGTAGACTGTGGGGGGGTTCCCATGATGCACTGTTTCTTTCTCTTTTTGCTCCGTATGCATCACTCTGCATTTAATCATTAGTGATCGATCTCTGCCCCCCTTCTCGGCATGTCTTTGTCCTGGTTCTCACCCTCAGCCCCAACCAGTCTCAGCAGAAGACTGCCCCTCCCTGAGCCTGGTTCTGCTGGAGGTTTCTTCCTGTTAAAAGGGAGTTTTTCCTTCCCACTGTGGCCAAGTGCTTGCTCATAGGGGGTCGTTTTGACCGTTGGGGTTTTTCATAATTATTGTATGGCCTTGCCTTGCAATATGGAGCGCCTTGGGGCAACTGTTTGTTGTGATTTGGCGCTATATAAGAAAAAAGATTGATTGATTGATTAAAGCCCGTACTTCCTTTGGTAGCTTCTCGTTCCAGTTTTCCATCGCAAATGACTGGAATCAGTTACAGTTATCACTTAAACTCAGCTTGTTTGTTTCAGTCAGTACCTTTACAAATTCATTGGATTCTCTGGTCCATGATCAGTGTACCTGTTTTTAACCTGTTTGGTTTGATGTAAACTAGTGATTCTGTTTATTTTGTATTGTGTGTTTTTATATGAATGTTTGTGTTATGTTTTTTGTGTTGTCTGCTTACGCCACCTCTTGGCCAGGTTGCCATTGCAAATGAGAATTGGTTCTCAATTGGCTTACCTGGTAAAATAAAGGTTAAATAAAAAAAAAAAGGCTGAGGACCCAAAAACACGAGTGTCATTGCCAAGATAAGTAGATGTCACTACAAATTCAACACTTTCACCACACTCAGATACACTTCTGATGACTGAGTCCAGGAAGTCATTAAATCTTAATCTAGGACTGTCCGAAACCCAGACCGTCCAATTACTCACTCAGCTTCTCAAGTGATGCCATCAGGGTATCCCTTGATTCTGCAAAGATGACACCATTGTTCATGAAGTCAAGGTCAGTAAACCTTTCATTGCCAAAAAAAAGTGCCTACGTTGCTGACTTCCACAACCTTACCTAACACCCAGTCCATGCAATCATTAAAAAGTGTTAGAACCAGAAGACATCCCTAACAAACACTTGTTAACAAACTCAACAATTGTTGAGAAAAAAAAAAAAACAGTCTCTGTCTCCACCCTGCACAGCACTGACAGTACCTGTGTAAAGGCTGGTTATGACATCCTGTAACTTCTTGGGGATCCCACAAATTCTCAGGATGTCCCAGAGAGAAATCCAATCAACTGAATCAAATGCTTTGCGAAAATCAATATAGGCTGTGAAGAAGCCCTGCTGGCATTTATTCTGGCTTTCTGTAAGTATTTGCAGGGCTAGAATACGGTCAATGGTTGACTTCTTAGGCACAAAGCCAAATCATTCCCGTCAGTGACTAGCAAGTAGCTGGAACTGAATCCTATAGTTGTTGCAAGCCATACAATCACCCTTTCCTTTCCAGTTTGGGACAAGAAGTCCTTTCTTACAGTCTGTTGAGATGATACCCATCACCCAGGTTGAAACAAGGATTATTTGCAGTGCCAGGAAAATAGCTCTCCCCATCTGGAGGACCTCAGCTTCAATGTCACAGATTCCTGTTGCTATCCCTGCTCTCAGCTGTTTCATGGCCTTTGTGATCTTACTAACATTTGGTGGTTCACAGCTGACTGGAGAATCAGTCAGCTGTGATTGTGGAAGAACTCACACAATCCATTTGGCTCAGCAATTGTGTCCATGTCTGTAATTTCCCTAGATGGATTGTATGCAAATTCCCGAGAAACAGCCTGATCTTATAGTCTGACCATATTTATCTTGGGGCACTGAGCAGGCAGTCATCTGCGAAGCTTCAACTGAATCCTCAAAGAAGCCACAAAACCTCTGTGGTCAGAACTCACAACAAGGGCACTCTAATCATAATGTGCAAAAGAATTATCTTGTCTCTTCCCAAAATGGCATGTTCAGTTTCCTTGGCAACATCACTGAAATTGAACTCCCATGTTGATTGTTGTATGTTTGGATGTTAAAACCGAGATCCAGACTTTTTGCAAAGTCAATGAGCACTGAGTCATTTTTATCATGGTTACCCCAACCAAGTGGCCAGTGTTTTTTTTTTTTTTTTTTCTGATAGCGAGCCCTGTTAGTGCATGTGTTTGCACTGAAATCACCCATGACCAATAATGTGTCACCTCTGGGGCAGTCATCAGTCAAGGAATGATTAAATTTTCTCCCTCACAGAGACAAAGCACACTGCATCAGCTTTTAGCCTCATAGGGACATTTATTGACAGGACCGGCATCCGGCACTATTGGAAGGAGCTGGTCTGCCACAGTAACTCCCTCTGTACACAAACCATTGGGGCAAGCAGACCAAAAGTAGATGTATCCACCCACAGAGTGGACCTTTTCAGGCAGAAAAGGGGGTGGGCAGATACAGTGTAGCCACTAACATGCCAGGCACATGCCTTCTGTGTGAAAGGGGCTTTACTCCAAAGCATCAATATAACTCTGGTTTAGAGCTGACGTAATCCTGGTGATAGTTAAACTCTAAAAAAATCTTAAATCTCTAAAGACTTCAACAAAAATATGTTGGTGTATCCATCCTTTCGGTCAAGGACATTTAAAAAAATGTGATATGTAAACCCTCATATGAATGGATGAACTCTGTGGACCTGGACAAGCTGACTAATGTCACTTTTGTCTCTCATCCAGCTGCCGTCCCACTCTCCTGCTTTCTTTCTCCATCTCTTTGTTTCATGCCAACATCCCACATCTTTTATGTGTGTGCTTAGAAAGCTGTTTCCATGACAACGCTGTGACCCCTGCTGTGGCTGAACAGGTCGTCAGTGGAAACCCTGATTGATGGCCAGAAGGTGGTCATCAAGCCTATCTGCTGTTGCCAGATTAGGCCAGTCAAACATGGCTCCCCCCCACCTGCTGACCTGCCAGGGGGGGGGTTCATTTACAAAGGACCATTCCACCATTTTCTGCCTAAAGTTTCTGAATTTGAGGCTTTAGTCAATCTTGCTGCAGGTTGCGTTTAAAGAGAAATGTGACAGCGCTGCCTAATGACTGCATACATTCAGTGTGATGTCAGACATTTGGTCTGAAAATGTATTAACTTTGTGAATGTGATGTTTCTCTTTAATGTCTGAAAACAGCCATGACCCACCTGACAATCAAAAATGATTTAATATTTGTCAAATGTTATTTTGCAAATGTTATTTTTTCTTATCTTTTGTATTTCAGAAATATTAAAAGCTGATTTTTATGGAAAAAGTGGCCAAATGGATGCATGTTTGGATCAGTAGCATGTGTTATGTGCCGACGCGGGTTGAGGAGCGGACCTGCGTCTGACTGAACCCAGCGCTAAATAACCAGAAAGCGGTTCCAGAAAAAACAAAACAATTTTATTTTCCCCCTTTTGTGCAATACTCTGTGTACAAACATAAAAGTGCGTTTATCTGGCGGAGTGAAGGACGGCGCGCTCTCCAGCGCCCAAAGGGATCGAAGCCCGGCGCTTCTGGACTCACATTCACCGCCAAACACCCCCCAGGTGGACACGACAAACCGATTCTGTGAAGGATAGAAAAGGTGAGGTAAGTCAGCAGCTATAACTAATATCCTTCAAAGGCACACACTATCAGCAACACATTCAGGTCTGAATTTTAAGCTTTATGTAAATGAGCAGCTTCTCACAACAGGTGGAGGATCATCAGTCCGCACGCCACGGCAGTGAGAAGCGAGCTGCACAATTCTCATCAATGTTCAAATATACTGCGTAACAAAATACCACATTACTATTAACATTTATTCAGACAATCAATCACCTCTGATGTGTGCTGACAGCATGTGTCCCTCACCCGTCCTCCTTCACAGGCACGATGTGTCAAACCCAGGCGCGGTCCTCAGCGTCTCACAAACGAACATCACAAGGTCGAGTTCCCGGCAATTCTGCTCGAATCACACATGGCTTAAATGCAGAACGCCATCTCATTATCTGCTTCAGCTGAAACTCTTTAAGGTTGCACATGAGCATCATCCACAGGTGCTGCATATCACATTGATGAGGGTGAAGGACTCTTCTGCCAGCACCTTCTCCACAGACAATAAATCAGTTTGCATACCACCTGGAGAGCAAAGAAAAGAAAAGAACACCAAAATGTCCAGCCAAACCCCCCCAACACACAACAGCATGATATCAAAGTGTCCCTTTAGTTTAAATTCAATATTTCATCAACGCAAAGTCTCATATTCAGTCATATTGTCGCCCAGTCATCAAATAATGTGAGGAAATGTAGCTCTTATATCAGGTGTAGAAGCATTCACTTACACTGCACGCCTACAGCATGCATCACACCACGAATCTGCCCTGGATCCTGACTGACAAACATTTGGTCCATCCTAACTTCCCAACTGTAGCCATGTCTCCGACATTCAGGTGACACATGGGCATCCACTTAAATGGTAAATGGAATTGCATTTATTTATCACTTTCCTATCTGAATCAAAAGCTAAAAATGTTTTACAATGATGCCTTACATTCACCCATTTTTTACACACACACACAAATGTGTGTATGCAAGGTGCTCAACTGCGCAACAGGAGCAGCTTGAGAATTAATGATCTTGCATAAGAAACCTTAGTGATTTTCTGGTCTGACAAGGATTTAAACCAACCAAACTCTGCTCTCAAGACTACTGTTTTAACCAGTAAACCATTGAAAGTTAGTGGATTTCTCAGCACTGAGACACATAGCTGTGATGTCACAGCTGATGTTCTCTCATGATGAAAATGTGTTACATTTGAAGTCTCCCCAAGCAAGGTGAGGTATGTTACATTTGAAGTCTCCCCAAGTAACAATTTGAAAGTATGGTGATGTCACAGTAGAATAAAGGATTCTGAGACAACTGTAATGATAAATAAACTATAACCTGCAGGTTTTTAAACAATGACCACACACAAAAGCCTGAACCAACTCTGACTGAGTATCAATGGAGCATTTAGGTATGAGTGCACACTGGAGCATATACACATATTTATAAAAATGTGTTTAGTTTTTGAACAAGTTAGTGTAGATGGAGCAGGATAAGGAGTGACCGGCTCCTTTTTAAGGCGCGGGAGATGGAGTGGCTCTATTGTTTAAAAAAATATGGAGGGGAGCCAGCTCCAATTTTGTTGTATAAGATTAAGAGCAGGAGTAGCTCTAAAATTGTTGTTGTAAACCCCTGAACATATAAGATTTTTGCAGAAAAACAGCTGTTTTGGATGATTTTCCACCATCTTGGGTTATGTAGTTTGAGCAAGCAACCACCATTTGTCACAGTGACGCTACACTGCCTTCACTTGGAATAGAAGTCGCCATGTTAGCTTGCTCAGTATTTGCATAAAATAGATTTCTATTTTGGATGCACCTAGCTGGCAGTGCAGCAACCACTTGTCTCTCATCACAGTAAAACACCCAGTTTGAATGATAATGAAAGGCAGATCATGACTTTGCCTCTGTGGCTTGGAACTACACTCAACAAAAATATAAATGCAACACTTTTGGTTTTGCTCCCATTTCGTATGAGATGAGCTCAAAGATCTAAAACTTTTTCCACATACACAATATCACCATTTCCCTCAAATACTGTTCACAAACCAGTCTAAATCTGTGATAGTGAGCACTTCTCCTTTGCTGAGATAATCCATCCCACCTCACAGGTGTGCCATATCAAGATGCTGATTAGACACCACGATTAGTGCACAGGTGTGCCTTAGACTGCCCACAATAAAAGGCCACTCTGAAAGGTGCAGTTTTATCACACAGTACAATGCCACCGATGTCGCAAGATTTGAGGGAGCGTGCAATTGGCATGCTGACAGCAGGAATGTCAACCAGAGCTGTTGCTCGTGTATTGAATGTTCATTTCTCTAACATAAGCCGTCTCCAAAGGCGTTTCAGAGAATTTGGCAGTACATCCAACCATCCTCACAACCGCAGACCACGTGTAACCACACCAGCCCAGGACCTCCACATCCAGCATGTTCACCTCCAAGATCGTCTGAGACCAGCCACTCGGACAGCTGCTGAAACAATTGGTTTGCATAACCAAAGAATTTCTGCACAAACTGTCAGAAACCGTCTCAGGGAAGCTCATCTGCATGCTCGTCGTCCTCATCGGGGTCTCGACCTGACTCCAGTTCATCGTCGTAACCGACTTGAGTGGGCAAATGCTCACATCCGCTGGCGTTTGGCACGTTGGAGAGGTGTTCTCTTCATGGATGAATCCCGGTTCACACTGTTCAGGGCAGATGGCAGACAGCGTGTGTGGCGTCGTGTGGGTGAGCGGTTTTCTGATGTCAATGTTGTGGATCGAGTGGCCCATGGTGGCGGTGGGGTTATGGTATGGGCAGGCGTCTGTTATGGACGAAGAACACAGGTGCATTTTATTGATGGCATTTTGAATGCACAGAGATACTGTGACGAGATCCTGAGGCCCATTGTTGTGCCAACATCCAAGAACATCACCTCATGTTGCAGCAGGATAATGCACGGCCCCATGTTGCAAGGATCTGTACACAATTCTTGGAAGCTGAAAATGTCCCAGTTCTTGCATGGCCGGCATACTCACCTTACATGTCACCCATTGAGCATGTTTGGGATGCTCTGGACCGGCATATACGACAGCATGTACCAGTTCCTGCCAATATCCAGCAACTTCGCACAGCCATTGAAGAGGAGTGGACCAACATTCCACAGGCCACAATTGACAACCTGATCAACTCTATGTGAAGGAGATGTGTTGCACTGCATGAGGCAAATGGTGGTCATACCAGATACTGACTGGTATCCCCCCCAATAAAACAAAACTGCACCTTTCAGAGTGGCCTTTTATTGTGGACAGTCTAACGCACACCTGTGCACTAATCATGAGGTGGGATGGATTATCTCAGCAAAGGAGAAGTGCTCACTATCACAGATTTAGACTGGTTTGTGAACAATATTTGAGGGAAATGGTGATATTGTGTATGTGGAAAAAAGTTTTAGATCTTTGAGTTCATCTCATACAAAATGGGAGCAAAACCAAAAGTGTTGCGTTTATATTTTTGTTGAGTGTAATATGACCAAGGGGTGACAGTTCATTGAAACCAATAAGACATCAAAAGTTGAATTCTGCAAGGAACATCTGTCTTAATGACAGTAAGCTCCAAAAATGTAGGTACAAGCGTACCTGCAAGAGTCTCAAGGTAGACAATGTAGATTCCAGATAACACAGACTAATCAATACCAGCATGCAGTGCATCCAGAAAGTATTCACGGCACTTCACTTTTTCCACATTTTATGTTACAGCCCTGTTCCAAAATGGGATAAATTTGAATAAAAATTCTACTCACAACAGCCCATAATGACCACATAAAGATTTTTTTTTTTATTTGTTCAACTTTATTAAAAAAAGCAATCAGAGAATTCTGATGTCTGCCAATCTTGATCTGGATCACCTCCAAAATGCAGTGGAGTCTTCCATGCCCTAATATCTATCTGCGGTGCAAAATTATTGAGAATCTGTGAAGTCATTTTGACGTAATCCTTCAAAGCTTATATGAAGTGAAATCTTGATCCAGAATCTGAATCCACATCCAGATAACCTTCAAAATTTACTGGAGTCTTCTATGGCCTAATATTGATTGATTGTACCCAGCAGTAGGGAATAAGTTTCATTACACTAGAAGTCTTTCAGAAAGCGCTGTAACTAGGTTTAAGGATATGATTCCTTCTTTATGTTCTCTAATGCCATATAACAACACAGTGCAGAATAGCTACCTAAACTCTGTAAGGGAGATAGAGTATCTCGTCAATAGTTTTACATCCTCATTGAAGACAGCTTTGGATGCTGTAGCTCCTCTGAAAAAGAGAGCTTTAAATCAGAAGTGTCTGACTCCATGGTATAACTCTCAAACTCGTAGCTTAAAGCAGATAACCCGTAAGTTGGAGAGGAAATGGCGTCTCACTAATTTAGAAGATCTTCACTTAGCCTGGAAAAAGAGTCTGTTGCTCTATAAAAAAGCCCTCCGTAAAGCTAGGACATCTTTCTACTCATCACTAATTGAAGAAAATAAGAACAACCCCAGGTTTCTTTTCAGCACTGTAGCCAGGCTGACAAAGAGTCAGAGCTCTATTGAGCTGAGTATTCCATTAACTTTAACTAGTAATGAGTTCATGACTTTCTTTGCTAACAAAATTTTAACTATTAGAGAAAAAATTACTCATAACCATCCCAAAGACGTATCGTTATCTTTGGCTGCTTTCAGTGATGCCGGTATTTGGTTAGACTCTTTCTCTCCGATTGTTCTGTCTGAGTTATTTTCATTAGTTACTTCATCCAAACCATCAACATGTTTATTAGACCCCATTCCTACCAGGCTGCTCAAGGAAGCCCTACCATTATTTAATGCTTCGATCTTAAATATGATCAATCTATCTTTGTTAGTTGGCTATGTACCACAGGCTTTTAAGGTGGCAGTAATTAAACCATTACTTAAAAAGCCATCACTTGACCCAGCTATCTTAGCTAATTATAGGCCAATCTCCAACCTTCCTTTTCTCTCAAAAATTCTTGAAAGGGTAGTTGTAAAACAGCTAACTGATCATCTGCAGAGGAATGGTCTATTTGAAGAGTTTCAGTCAGGTTTTAGAATTCATCATAGTACAGAAACAGCATTAGTGAAGGTTACAAATGATCTTCTTATGGCCTCGGACAGTGGACTCATCTCTGTGCTTGTTCTGTTAGACCTCAGTGCTGCTTTTGATACTGTTGACCATAAAATTTTATTACAGAGATTAGAGCATGCCATAGGTATTAAAGGCACTGCGCTGCGGTGGTTTGAATCATATTTGTCTAATAGATTACAATTTGTTCATGTAAATGGGGAATCTTCTTCACAGACTAAAGTTAATTATGGAGTTCCACAAGGTTCTGTGCTAGGACCAATTTTATTCACTTTATATATGCTTCCCTTAGGCAGTATTATTAGACGGTATTGCTTAAATTTTCATTGTTACGCAGATGATACCCAGCTTTATCTATCCATGAAGCCAGACGACACACACCAATTAGCTAAACTGCAGGATTGTCTTACAGACATAAAGACATGGATGACCTCTAATTTCCTGCTTTTAAACTCAGATAAAACTGAAGTTATTGTACTTGGCCCCACAAATCTTAGAAACATGGTGTCTAACCAGATCCTTACTCTGGATGGCATTACCCTGACCTCTAGTAATACTGTGAGAAATCTTGGAGTCATTTTTGATCAGGATATGTCATTCAAAGCGCATATTAAACAAATATGTAGGACTGCTTTTTTGCATTTACGCAATATCTCTAAAATCAGAAAGGTCTTGTCTCAGAGTGATGCTGAAAAACTAATTCATGCATTTATTTCCTCTAGGCTGGACTATTGTAATTCATTATTATCAGGTTGTCCTAAAAGTTCCCTAAAAAGCCTTCAGTTAATTCAAAATGCTGCAGCTAGAGTGCTGACGGGGACTAGAAGGAGAGAGCATATCTCACCCATATTGGCCTCTCTTCATTGGCTTCCTGTTAATTCTAGAATAGAATTTAAAATTCTTCTTCTTACTTATAAGGTTTTGAATAATCAGGTCCCATCTTATCTTAGGGACCTCGTAGTACCATATCACCCCAATAGAGCGCTTCGCTCTCAGACTGCAGGCTTACTTGTAGTTCCTAGGGTTTGTAAGAGTAGAATGGGAGGCAGAGCCTTCAGCTTTCAGGCTCCTCTCCTGTGGAACCTGCTCCCAATTCAGATCAGGGAGACAGACACCCTCTCTACTTTTAAGATTAGGCTTAAAACTTTCCTTTTTGCTAAAGCTTATAGTTAGGGCTGGATCAGGTGACCCTGAACCATCCCTTAGTTATGCTGCTATAGACGTAGACTGCTGGGGGGTTCCCATGATGCACTGTTTCTTTCTCTTTTTGCTCTGTATGCACCACTCTGCATTTAATCATTAGTGATCGATCTCTGCTCCCCTCCACAGCATGTCTTTTTCCTGGTTCTCTCCCTCAGCCCCAACCAGTCCCAGCAGAAGACTGCCCCTCCCTGAGCCTGGTTCTGCTGGAGGTTTCTTCCTGTTAAAAGGGAGTTTTTCCTTCCCACTGTAGCCAAGTGCTTGCTCACAGTGGGTCGTTTTGACCGTTGGGGTTTTACATCATTATTGTATGGCCTTGCCTTACAATATAAAGCGCCTTGGGGCAACTGTTTGTTGTGATTTGGCGCTATATAAAAAAAAATTGATTGATTGATTGATTGATTGATTGTATCACTTCCTGTTCCGGAGCACAGCGGTGTTTTTCTGTATCTGTTAGCTGTTTAATCTGCGCAGTTAGATTGATCTAGTTACCTAGATTACAATTTGTTTCCCAGTGTAATCTTCACGTGCCTTATCTAAAGCACTCCTTCTGCTGAATCACCTCTAAATTATTTACACATTATTCACTTTGCGTGTTTTTAGGAATCCGCTAGCTAAGCATAGCTACTAGCTCTTAGCCAGTTTAGCATGGCGGCTTCTCCTGTCTCTCCCGCACTTTTCTGCTCTGGGTGTGAAATGTTTAGTTATTCCTCGGCCTCCTTTAGCAGTAATGGTACTTGTAATAAGTGTAGCTTATTCGTAGCTTTGGAGGCCAGGCTGGGCGAATTGCAGACTCGGCTCCGCACCGTGGAAAATTCTACAGCTAGCCAGGCCCCTGTAGTCGGTGCGGACCAAGGTAGATTAGCCGCCGTTAGTTTCCCTCTGGCAGATCCCGAGCAGCCGGGAAAACAGGCCGACTGGGTGACTGTGAGGAGGAAGCGTAGACCTAAACAGAAGCCCCGTGTACACCGCCAACCCGTTCACATCTCTAACCGTTTTTCCCCACTCGACGACACACCCGCCGAGGATCAAACTCTGGTTATTGGCGACTCTGTTTTGCGAAATGTGAAGTTAGCGACACCAGCAACCATAGTCAATTGTCTTCCGGGGGCCAGAGCAGGCGACATTGAAGGAAATTTGAAACTGCTGGCTAAGGCTAAGCGTAAATTTGGTAAGATTGTAATTCACGTCGGCAGTAATGACACCCGGTTACGCCAATCGGAGGTCACTAAAATTAACATTAAATCGGTGTGTAACTTTGCAAAAACAATGTCGGACTCTGTAGTTTTCTCTGGGCCCCTCCCCAATCGGACCGGGAGTGACATGTTTAGCCGCATGTTCTCCTTGAATTGCTGGCTGTCTGAGTGGTGTCCAAAAAATGAGGTGGGCTTCATAGATAATTGGCAAAGCTTCTGGGGAAAACCTGGTCTTGTTAGGAGAGACGGCATCCATCCCACTTTGGATGGAGCAGCTCTCATTTCTAGAAATCTGGCCAATTTTCTTAAATCCTCCAAACCGTGACTATCCAGGGTTGGGACCAGGAAGCAGAGTTGTAGTCTTACACACCTCTCTGCAGCTTCTCTCCCCCTGCCATCCCCTCATTACCCCATCCCCGTAGAGACGGTGCCTGCTCCCAGACTACCAATAACCAGCAAAAATCTATTTAAGCATAAAAATTCAAAAAGAAAAAATAATATAGCACCTTCAACTGCACCACAGACTAAAACAGTTAAATGTGGTCTATTAAACATTAGGTCTCTCTCTTCTAAGTCCCTGTTGGTAAATGATATAATAAATGATCAACATATTGATTTATTCTGCCTTACAGAAACCTGGTTACAGCAGGATGAATATGTTAGTTTAAATGAGTCAACACCCCCAAGTCACACTAACTGTCAGAATGCTCGTAGCACGGGCCGGGGCGGAGGATTAGCAGCAATCTTCCATTCCAGCTTATTAATTAATCAAAAACCCAGACAGAGCTTTAATTCATTTGAAAGCTTGACTCTTAGTCTTGTCCATCCAAATTGGAAGTCCCAAAAACCAGTTTTATTTGTTATTATCTATCGTCCACCTGGTCGTTACTGTGAGTTTCTCTGTGAATTTTCAGACCTTTTGTCTGACTTGGTGCTTAGCTCAGATAAGATAATTATAGTGGGCGATTTTAACATCCACACAGATGCTGAGAATGACAACCTCAACACTGCATTTAATCTATTATTAGACTCTATTGGCTTTGCTCAAAAAGTAAATGAGTCCACCCACCACTTTAATCATATCTTAGATCTTGTTCTGACTTATGGTATGGAAATAGAAGACTTAACAGTATTCCCTGAAAACTCCCTTCTGTCTGATCATTTCTTAATAACATTTACATTTACTCTGATGGACTACCCAGCAGTGGGGAATAAGTTTCATTACACTAGAAGTCTTTCAGAAAGCGCTGTAACTAGGTTTAAGGATATGATTCCTTCTTTATGTTCCCTAATGCCATATACCAACACAGTGCAGAGTAGCTACCTAAACTCTGTAAGTGAGATAGAGTATCTCGTCAATAGTTTTAGATCCTCATTGAAGACAACTTTGGATGCTGTAGCTCCTCTAAAATAGAGAGCTTTAAATCAGAAGTGCCTGACTCCGTGGTATAACTCACAAACTCGTAGCTTAAAGCAGATAACCCGTAAGTTGGAGAGGAAATGGCGTCTCACTAATTTAGAAGATCTTCACTTAGCCTGGAAAAAGAGTCTGTTGCTCTATAAAAAAAAAGCCCTCCGTAAAGCTAGGACATCTTTCTACTCATCACTAATTGAAGAAAATAAGAACAACCCCAGGTTTCTTTTCAGCACTGTAGCCAGGCTGACAAAGAGTCAGAGCTCTATTGAGCTGAGTATTCCATTAACTTTAACTAGTAATGACTTCATGACTTTCTTTGCTAACAAAATTTTAACTATTAGAGAAAAAATTACTCATAACCATCCCAAAGACGTATCGTTATCTTTGGCTGCTTTCAGTGATGCCGGTATTTGGTTAGACTCTTTCTCTCCGATTGTTCTGTCTGAGTTATTTTCATTAGTTACTTCATCCAAACCATCAACATGTTTATTAGACCCCATTCCTACCAGCTGCTCAAGGAAGCCCTACCATTATTTAATGCTTCGATCTTAAATATGATCAATCTATCTTTGTTAGTTGGCTATGTACCACAGGCTTTTAAGGTGGCAGTAATTAAACCATTACTTAAAAAGCCATCACTTGACCCAGCTATCTTAGCTAATTATAGGCCAATCTCCAACCTTCCTTTTCTCTCAAAAATTCTTGAAAGGGTAGTTGTAAAACAGCTAACTGATCATCTGCAGAGGAATGGTCTATTTGAAGAGTTTCAGTCAGGTTTTAGAATTCATCATAGTACAGAAACAGCATTAGTGAAGGTTACAAATGATCTTCTTATGGCCTCGGACAGTGGACTCATCTCTGTGCTTGTTCTGTTAGACCTCAGTGCTGCTTTTGATACTGTTGACCATAAAATTTTATTACAGAGATTAGAGCATGCCATAGGTATTAAAGGCACTGCGCTGCGGTGGTTTGAATCATATTTGTCTAATAGATTACAATTTGTTCATGTAAATGGGGAATCTTCTTCACAGACTAAAGTTAATTATGGAGTTCCACAAGGTTCTGTGCTAGGATCAATTTTATTCACTTTATACATGCTTCCCTTAGGCAGTATTATTAGATGGTATTGCTTAAATTTTCATTGTTACGCAGATGATACCCAGCTTTATCTATCCATGAAGCCAGAGGACAAACACCAATTAGCTAAACTGCAGGATTGTCTTACAGACATAAAGACATGGATGACCTCTAATTTCCTGCTTCTAAACTCAGATAAAACTGAAGTTATTGTACTTGGCCCCACAAATCTTAGAAACATGGTGTCTAACCAGATCCTTACTCTGGATGGCATTACCCTGACCTCTAGTAATACTGTGAGAAATGTTGGAGTCATTTTTGATCAGGATATGTCATTCAAAGCGCATATTAAACAAATATGTAGGACTGCTTTTTTGCATTTACGCAATATCTCTAAAATCAGAAAGGTCTTGTCTCAGAGTGATGCTGAAAAACTAATTCATGCATTTATTTCCTCTAGGCTGGACTATTGTAATTCATTATTATCAGGTTGTCCTAAAAGTTCCCTAAAAAGCCTTCAGTTAATTCAAAATGCTGCAGCTAGAGTACTGACGGGGACTAGAAGGAGAGAGCATATCTCACCCATATTGGCCTCTCTTCATTGTCTTCCTGTTAATTCTAGAATAGAATTTAAAATTCTTCTTCTTACTTATAAGGTTTTGAATAATCAGGTCCCATCTTATCTTAGGGACCTCGTAGTACCATATCACCCCAATAGAGCGCTTCGCTCTCAGACTGCAGGCTTACTTGTAGTTCCTAGGGTTTGTAAGAGTAGAATGGGAGGCAGAGCCTTCAGCTTTCAGGCTCCTCTCCTGTGGAACCAGCTCCCAATTCAGATCAGGGAGACAGACACCCTCTCTACTTTTAAGATTAGGCTTAAAACTTTCCTTTTAGCTAAAGCTTATAGTTAGGGCTGGATCAGGTGACCCTGAACCATCCCTTAGTTATGCTGCTATAGACGTAGACTGCTGGGGGGTTCCCATGATGCACTGTTTCTTTCTCTTTTTGCTCTGTATGCACCACTCTGCATTTAATCATTAGTGATCGATCTCTGCTCCCCTCCACAGCATGTCTTTTTCCTGGTTCTCTCCCTCAGCCCCAACCAGTCCCAGCAGAAGACTGCCCCTCCCTGAGCCTGGTTCTGCTGGAGGTTTCTTCCTGTTAAAAGGGAGTTTTTCCTTCCCACTGTAGCCAAGTGCTTGCTCACAGGGGGTCGTTTTGACCGTTGGGGTTTTACATAATTATTGTATGGCCTTGCCTTACAATATAAAGCGCCTTGGGGCAACTGTTTGTTGTGATTTGGTGCTATATAAAAAAAAATTGATTGATTGATTGATTAATATATGTCTGTGGTGCAAATTTGGTGAGAATCTGTGAAGTAGTTTTGACGTAATCCTTCAAAGTGAAACTTTATCCAGAATCCAGAACTGTATCTGGATCACTTCCAAAATTTAATGAAGTCTTCTACATGGGGAGCTCAGCCACATGGGGTGTGCAGCCAGTACATTCTGAGTGCAGGTCCCAAGCCTGGATAAATGAGGAGGGTTGCGTCAGGAAGGGCATCCAGCGTAAAACAAGCCAACCCAACTATGCAGACTCAGAATTGAATTTCCATACCGGATCGGTCCAGGCCCAGGTTAACAATGTCCGCCACCGATGCTGTTGCCCAACAGGATGCCGGTGGAAATTGGGCTACTGCTGGGCGAAGACAACAAAGAAGAGGAGGAGAACGTTTCCACAAACAGCGGGAGAAGAAGAAAACTAGAAGGGTAGAAATGAGAGTGGGGACTTTGAATGTTGGTAGTATGACTGGTAAAGGGAGAGAGGTGGCTGATATGATGCAGAGGAGAAAGGTAGATATATTGTGTGTGCAAGAGACCAAGTGGAAGGGAAGTAAGAACAGGAGCATCGGCGGTGGGTACAAGTTGTTGTACCATGGTGAGGATAGGAAGAGAAATGGTGTTGGGGTCATTTTAAAGGAAGAGTATGTTAAAAGTGTGTTGGAGGCTAAGCGAGTGTCTAACAGGTTGATGAGTGTGAAGTTGGAAATTGAAGGGGTGATGATGAATATCATCAGTGCATATCCCCCACAGGTCGGTTGTGAGATGAAGAAGAAAGAAGATTTCTGGAGTGTGTTAGATGAGGTGGTGGAGAGCATGCACAAGCATGAAAGAGTGGTGATAGGAGGGGACTTCAATGGGCATGTTGGTGAAGGGAACAGAGGTGATGAGGAAGTAATGGGTAGATATGGTATCAAGGATAGGAATGGGGAAGGACAGATGGTAGTTAATTTTGCAAAAAGGATGGAAATGACTGTGGTGAATACCTTCTTTAAGAAAAGGGAGGAGCACAGGGTAACATATAAGAGTGGAGGAAGGTGCACACAGGTGGACTACATTCTTTATAGGAGATGCAAGCTAAAAGAAATCAGAGACTGTAACGTGGTGGCAGGAGAGAGTGTTGTTAGACAGCATAGGATGGTTGTTTGTAGGATGACTTCAGAGGTAAAGAAGAAGAAGAGAGTGAGAGCTCAAGAAAGGATCAGATGATGGAAGCTGAAGGAGGAAGACTGTTGTGTGAAATTTAGCGAGCAGGTGAGAGAAGCACTGGTTGGAGGGGAAGCAATTTTGGACAACTGGAAAAGTACTGCAGATGTGGTGGGGGAGACAGCTAGGACAGTACTGGGTATGACATCTGAACAGTGGAAGGAAAATAAGGAGACTTGGTGGTGGAATGAAGAGGTCCAGAAAAGCATAAGGAGAAAGAGTTTGGCAAAAAAGTTTTGCGATAGTCAGAGAGATGAAGAAAATAGACAGGAGTACAAGGAGATGTGGTGTAAGGTGAAAAGAGAAGTGGCAAAAACGAAGGAAATGGCATATTGCGAGCTGTACAAGAAGTTGAATAGTAAGGAAGGAGAAAAGAACTTGTACCAATTGGCCAGACAAAGGGACAGAGCTGGAAAGGATGTGCAGCATGTTAGGGTGGTAAAAGATGCACATGGTAATGTGCTGACAAGTGAGGAGTGTGTGCTGAGAAGGTGGAGGGAATATTTTGAAGAGCTGATGAATGAAGAAAATGAGCGAGAGAAAAGGCTGGATGATGTGGTGAGAGTAAATCAGGAAGTACAAGAGATTAGTAAGGAATAAGTGAGGGCTGCTATGAAGAGGATGAAGAGTGGAAAGGCAGTTGGTCCAGATGACATTCCAGTGGATGCATGGAAATGTCTAGGAGAGATGGCAGTAGAGTTTCTAAACAGCTTGTTTAATAAAATCTTGGAAAGTGAGAGGATGCCTGAGGAGTGGAGACGAAGTGTGCTGGTTCCTATTTGGGGTCAACTGTTCAAAGTAATGGAGAGTGTGGTAGAGAGGTGAAGAAGAGAGTGCAGGCAGGATGGAGTGGATGGAGAAAGGTGGCAGGAGTGATTTGTGACCGAAGAATATCAGCAAGAGTGAAGGGGAAAGTTTACAAGACAGTAGTGAGACCGGCTATGTTGTATGGCTTAAAGACAGTGGCACTAACAAAACGACAGGAGGCAGAGCTGGAGGTGGCAGAGCTGAAGATGTTGAGATTGTCTTTGGGAGTGATGAGAATGGACAAGATTAAGAATGAACATATCAGAGGGGCAGCTCAGGTGGGACGGTTTGGAGACAAAGTCAGAGAGGCAAGATTGAGATGGTTTGGACATGTGCAGAGGAGGGACCCAGGTTATATAGGGAGAAGGATGCTGAGGATGGAGCCACCAGGCAGGAGGAGAAGAGGGAGACCAAAGAGGAGGTTAATGGATGTGCTGAGGGAGGACATGCAGGTGGTTGGTGTGACAGAGGAAGATACAGAGGACAGAGTGACAGGGTGCTGTGGCGACCCCTAATGGGAACAGCCGAAAGGCAAAGAAGAATGAACTCTTCCATGGTCTAATATCTATTTATGGTGAAAATTTAGTCAAACTCTGTGCAGTAGTTTTCACAGACAGACAGACAAAGAAATAAATGCCAATGATTTTATTACATCCTGTGTGAATGTAATAAAAGCCTAAAAAAAATCATATGTATACATAAATATTCACACCCTATACTCAATACTTTGTTCATAAAACTTTAGCAGCATTTTTTAAAGTCAGTTTTGAGCTTCATGGTAAAGGCTGAGAATACTTACAGTAGTGTTCAGAATAATAGTAGTGCTATGTGACTAAAAAGATTAATCCAGGTTTTGAGTATATTTCCTATTGTTACATGGGAAACAAGGTACCAGTAGATTCAGTAGATTCTCACAAATCCAACAAGACCAAGCATTCATGATAGGCACACTCTTAAGGCTATGAAATTGGGCTATTAGTAAAAAAGTAGAAAAGGGGGCTCACAATAATAGTAGCATCTGCTGTTGATGCGACAAACTCAAAACTATTATGTTCAAACTGCTTTTTTTTGGCAATCCTGTGAATCACTAAACTAGTATTTAGTTGTATAACCACAGTTTTCCATGATTTGTTCACATCTGCGAGGCATTAATTTTGTTGGTTTGGAACCAAGGTTTTGCTTGTTTACTAGTGTGCTTGGGGTCTTGTCTTGTTGAACCACCCATTTCAAGGGCATGTCCTCTTCAGCATAAGGCAACATGACCTCTTCAAGTTTTTTGACATATCCAAACTGATCCATGATACCTGGTATGCAATATATAGGCCCAACACCATAGTAGGAGAAACATGCCCATATCATGATGTTTGCACCACTATGCATCACTGTCTTCACTGTGAACTGTGGCTTGAATTCAGAGTTTGGGGGTCGTCTCACAAACTGTCTGCGGCCCTTGGACCCAAAAAGAACAATTTTACTCTCATCAGTCCACAAAATATTCCTCCATTTCTCTTTAGGCCAGTTGATGTGTTCTTTGGCAAATTGTAACCTCTTCTGCACATCTTTTATTTAACAGAGGGACTTTGTGGGGGATTCTTGCAAATAAATTAGCTCCACACAGGTGACTTCTAACTGTCACAGCACTTACAGGTAACTCCAGACTGTCTTTGATCATCCTGGAGCTGATCAATGGGTGAGCCTTTGCCATTCTGGTTATTCTTCTATCCATTTTGATGGTTGTTTTCTGTTTTCTTCCATGCATCTCTGTTTTTTTTTTTTTTTGTCCATTTTAAAGCATTAGAAATCATTGTGGATGAACAGCCTATAAT